>NW_020448897.1:199087-260943 GCF_003343035.1 Apteryx rowi | reverse complement strand
GGGGCTGCAGCCGGAGCCGCCTGTCTGCTGCCGGCCCTCGGGGCGCACCCACGGCCCCGTGCGCTCGGTGAGGCCGTGCGGAAGCAGCCACGCGGGGAGAAAGGAGTCAGCGCTGGTGGTGATGATTTGAACATTCAATAAGTGTGCCCTTTCGATGGTCCAGGCCGAAATAGTACCACTGATTCCTTTCCCGCAATGAGGTATTTGCACTATTTGGCATTTAAATTGCCCATTTCTCTTGTCCGCTCTGCACGGAATTACAAGGTTATCACCCAGTTTCTTACCTGTGGCATTTGTTTGTAGTCATTATGAACTTGTTTTCTTCGCACTTTGTACTAGAAGAGAGATTGTATGATTTGAACTGATTGAGAAGCACCTTTTAATTGAGATTTGCATTTTTATATAATACTGTCTTTCAGACCGTGTAATACACGGTTATCTTTCAGTCAGTCAATACCGAACTTTGTGAACTATTCTTTGCTTCATTATCTTCACTTTGCTTCACTTTTGGTAAAGCCCACCAAATTCGAGGGAACTCTCTTTAATGAATTTAAGGATGATAATTTAATGAGTTTCCAGGATCAAGCATCAGACTTAAACTGATGACAGTATTACTGTGAAAATAGTTTATTTCTTTAACTAAACTGCATACTGTATATATTCACTAGTTTAGTTGTGTACCTTTTCAACATGATGAGTTTTCATTAATAACACAGGTTTCTTCTGCAGTGATGTTCAAAGTTACACTGGTGCTTCTGTAGCAGCACTCATTTCATGATGTAAAAACATAGTTTCAAGAATTAATGACATCTACACTGTGCAATTTTGCTCATGTGAGTAACAATGGGAGAAAAATCTATATACATGGTCCACATTGATCTCTTAGGCCCTAATCCATCTCTGAATGAGAAGATCTAACAGGCCTTGGAAATGGGAGTAAATTTTTAATACAGTGCAATTATTGACTTTGCACAGATTTGTCTAAAAATAATGACAAGGGAGAGAGGATTTACTGATAGCATATCTCTTTTTTGTTCTCACTTAAGTAGCTTGAATTTTATTTCACATTGCCACAATGTATTTTTTTTAATATTTATAGGAACTGTTACACTGAGTATCACTAATGGCTATCAATAAGCTACTGATTCTTGCATGAGGGCTTAGAAATGGTTTGTATTTTCCTAACTCTCATAACCAGTAACTTCAGGAGTCAGGCACATTCATGTTTAAAGCAGAGCTTCTGTTTCTGTACTCAGAGTAAACAGAAAAGTATGCTCTGTTGTATGTACTGGGGAGAAAGGTCTGGTCCTCCAAGTATCACCTCCTGGAAGCACTTATACAGCAAATTACATTGCTCAGTTGAGAACTTCTGTGGAACCTGGTAGGAAAAGAAGAACACAGGCTTTGGTGAGTAGCAGAAGCAGCATCGATACGGAGTGCATTTCAGTGAAATGTCAATAGCAATATTCTACCAGGAAAACAAGGGTTCAGGCATTTCATATTCACAGCAATTCAGAGGAGAGTTAACTGATAGCAGTGCCGCTGTTTCTGTCACCTGTCCGAATAAAGATGTGGAGAGAAGCGAGATGCTTTTCCAACCATCTCTGATGAGGGAGATGATTATAGAAGTACTTTGCTTCTCTCTGTATATCACTTACATGACAAGCTGAAAATGTCCTCAATAAAAAAGACCTTCTAGAATTGTTCTCCTCTTCATCTGTCTGCCTGTGCAATGCTGCTATTCACGCTAACAGCATCTCGCCACTGTGTTTTGCTAATGTTTAAATCACTCCTCTTTTCTACTATCCTGGTTTCTCTTGCCTTCAATCAGTTGATTGTTAGATGCATAATGCTAAAATATCTATGCAAAAGCATGCCTGCACTTTTAGCATGGATGAGCATGAGAGCATTTGAATTCATTAATTTGCATGTAAAGATGTCTAATAGCACACGGACATGATTGCTTTATTAATCTAGCCAATTAAATTGTGGTTACTTCTAGGAAGTGAGCGGGTCAGGAATCCACTAGGTTTCTGCTGTGCAGACATATAATTGTATTCAGGCAAATAATTACTCCTCCACAAATATTTATGTATCATCTTTAACAAGTGATCTTTGTGCCCATGGAAGAACAAGCAGAAGAGGAATAGAATGACAGCCAAGTTTGCAGTTACTTTTGGGAAGCTGTTTATGAATTGGTTTCCCTATTGAACTTTTGACTAGTTGACTATATAATTTGGCTATATATTTGATTATATAATATAAACTGTTGTTAAGTGAGACTGGTCAAAAAGCGGGAGAAAAAAGCCATGGAATTTTTTCCTATTGTCATTTGTGTTTTCAAAAAAACAGGTAAGCAAAATTTCATGCTTTGAATAATGCTGGTCAACTCCACTGTTTTGTAAAGTACCTACCTTTTATTTTCCTTATTATCCTTTACAGTATATGCATGCTTATTATATCCATATTGTAATACTATCGCTTTATTAATATTTAAAAGTCGATATTTATAACCTCAGAAATAGCTTTTAAAAGCATACACTGATTTAGGAATCTAAATTCTCAAAAATGATTTGAGGACTTAGCAGCTCAAGTTCCATTGACTTGCATGGTAATTGTTGACACATTTTTAAATTCTTTGTAATTTGAAGGGACTTGGATTCCACAGTGGCTTAGGTCATTTTGTTGTCCTTTCCTTTATCCAGAGAAAAATATCTGTGGTAAAGGTTGAGACTGTTGCATTACTACGTAGCCGTGAGAGACTGCAGCACTGAGGAAGGGAGATCTTCGTAACCTAAACTGCGTTCACGCAGCAGGGTGTTCTCCCCAGATTTCCCCTGTAGTCAGCAAAGAGAAAGGTTCCTTCAAAGAGCAATTTAGAGTCCGTTAATTGGGGTCCTTCTGAATGGTCCTGCATAAACCTCTCTCTTTCATGAGTTAGGTGACTAGCATCAGATTGTATGAATGCTCCCCTCTGAATAAAATACCTATAACCCATTAGGGCATGAACTAAAGACAGGCTGCACATCACAAAGTCTGTAATAAAGAAAATGTTTTTACATGGTATCTGACTCTTAGACTTTGGCAGACTGAATGGTAGACTTTCCTGAGTCATCTCTATAGTTTCATAGAATCTGAATAGCCAAATAAAACAGTGACGCCAAAACCAATCAGTGTTAGTTCCACTGGCAATGACACTGTAAATGATCATCAACCTGGAAATGATGCTGGAGGATACCATTACTTAGTAGTTAAGATTTTGACCTCAGCTGAAATTTTCTCCGAGGCAAGATATCTTGTGAGTGTGGCTGGATGCTGTCTTAAGAAATGACACAATGTTGTTACCAGCATTGGGGAAGAATGTCATTTTGCTGGGGTTGCCTACAGTTCCTTAAGTGCTGACCTTAAAAAAAACCCAATATATAATTCTCACCATCCATGCTAAGGAATGCACTGTCTTGCCAGCTTTTGCAGGAAACTTAATCCTTTTTAAAGCTGTCTCTCTTTTAGGATTTACATTTATTTCTAGAGCTTGCAGTTTAATTTGCAATAATTCATAATTATCTTAGCTTTCTATATGAATTAATCATTTGCAGTTATTTCTATTGGGGAAAATTCCTCTTGCTATAAATACTTCTTATAATTTAAGTTCAAAGACATACCTGGCAGCTTATGTTTTACTAATAACAAGTAGCCAGCTTTTTCAACCTTTGTAGCTCTCTCTAGACTTTTTTTCTTTGTGCCCAACAGTCATGCTACTAATTACTATGTAGTAAGATTGTGGGGTAGTTAGATCCACTGAACAATGCATCTCATCTTCTCCAAGCATTTAGGATAGGCACTGTATTTTAAACTTCTGGCATATAGCCTATGGTGAGTGTATGTGTGAATGCCTAAATATGTATATATTAATATACATGATTGTTCACTGTGGCATGCAGTGTTTGGAGGAGAGAGAGAAAAAAAAAAGCAGAAATTTTGTGTGCCTCCTTTAAAAAAGAAGCAGTACATTGATTACCCTCTTTTGCACAAAAACCCCAGAGTACACTGAGGGCCTGGGGAAAGCCCTCTGTGCAGCAGCTCAAGCCTATCCAGTGCCGTGCTCCCCTGGCTGTGGGGGAGGAGGCGGTTTCTTCCCTCGACCAGGACACCCCTGCAGCAGCAGCAGCTCCTCGTGCACAATGCGAAACCAGCCCTGGTGCCAGAGGAGACAAAACCGGACAGTGGGAGCTCCAGCTCCTGCGGGACAGCCGCCCCGGGGCTGAGGGAGCAAGGGAGCATTTGCACAGCAGCGTGGCCGTCCCCGCACCATGGCATCTGCAGCACTCGCCTCATCAGCGTTCGTGAGGGGCATACAGCCGAGGCAAGTAGTGCCCTCGTCCTACTGGTTCCCTAGGCAAGGATGAAAAAGCAGAGAGATGGGGTATAAATGTGTACAAACAGCATTCAGGGGTGCTAAAGGTAGGAACTCTTCTCAACAGTCCCAGTCTCCCAGCGGAAGAAGAAATCAAGTGGAATTAGATATCAAATTATCTGAGATAAGAAAAGGAATTCCTTTCAACGTTAACTGTACTGTATGAATGTAGTGCAGTCATTTCTCATGCACTGAGAAATTAAGGAAGGAGATGCAGACCCCCTCTAGAGACATGGAAAAATTGTAGTGGAAGAGTAGTAGAAGGAGAGGTGAAGATAATAAATAGGCAATACCTTGGTGATTTGCTTATGGGAAATGATAGACTTCAGGAGACATATAGATGTGTCATGAAGAAAATCCTGTATCACAATACTTAATGGCACAGGCTATCTCTGTACAGAAAAGAAAGACCAAAATAATTAAACCGATCAGCATTTAAAGCATTAATTGCTTCTGTTCAAGACTGGTGGACATTCTTATTTCAGAACAAGTGTCCTCTTCCAAAATAATTTAACCTGGTAAAAAGTAATGTTTTTGAACTTAGAGAACTTATTCTAAAATACACATACATAGCCTTGACCCAAAGTAGCAGTAGTAGTGTGAAGTATAATCCCTTCAGATTTTCTCAGTTCCATTCACACTGAAAAAATACCAAAAAAAGTTAACATTGTTAGGAACATAATGTGGGAATAGTTTCAATGAGGGTTTGAAATTTTTAGAGCACTTCAAAACTAGAAAGTTTTATTCTACATAGTGTCACCCATTTAAGATTAATATTGTAAACTGTTTTGCTGTTCACCTCAGAAAAAACATTTAGATATTCTGGGGTTGTGGGAAGTAGTTGAGTAGAAAATCATCACTTACACTGCTCCCTATCTAAACTGACTCCTGAAGAAAACACATAATGCATAATACTTAAGTTAGCATGCTATATCATGTAAACAATATCTAGCTACCTGTTGGAACAGTGACTAAAGTAATGGCAGAATAAATGCCATTTTACTTGTGTTGTGTTGCTGACTCTCACTGAAATTAAGACAAACACAGAGGCTCCATTTCAATAATTCAATCACTGAATTAACTAGACTTACCCAGAAATATCCACTGAAAAGTGCTTTCATGAGCCTAATGCTTAAAGTACAGTTAACCTTTCCAAGAACACATGCTGTAACTTAGCACTGCCTTCAACAAGAAGAGACACAATGCTTCCAACACTGCTTGATTAGCCATTACACTCTGCTGACCTTCTCTGGTCTATATGAAAATTTCATGCTCTAAACTAACTCACGATTAGTAACGTCTTTTCCAAATGGCTACAGCTGACCTGCCCTGCAGAAGCAGCCTGTTGTGAAATGCTTTCCTGGTATGCTTCAGAGGTTTATCCTGTCTTTTTTAGACTTGCTTGAAAATTTAATCTAAAACACATCCCCCCATCTTCTGATAAAGGTAGTGTCAGATATCACTGCTGTCCCTGATTTCTCCTCCTGTCTTCCAGTGACACATTATTATTGCACCATTTAGTCTTTCTCTATAGGGCCAAAGTTCAGCAGAGGCTGTAGGTAATGGATTTTTGGTGTGTGAAGGTTCGATGTTCTTCAGGTGTTTTGTCCAAACGTTGTGTGGACTGAGGGCATATCCCTGGCTGTCTATCATCCAAGAAGCATGACGGGAAGACCTGGGTCTTTTCAGTCCAACACCCCATAACTTCATATTTTCTCTGCTGGCTTTTTTCACTCGGAATAATTTTTCTTCTCAAGAGTGAGAGCTAACAAGAATCACATTATGTTGAGGATTTAACGTGATTCTCTTTAGACTCTGTCAGAAGAGCCATTACAATGCAAGATGGCAATGGAAGCTATTTTTACCATTTTTAGTGGCAGGCTTTGTCTTCCCACTCTGATATTACTGACCACAGCTTAGTGAAAGTAAAGTCTAGCTCTGACATGTTTTACTGCTCTGACAAGAAAAAAGGGTCCACCAAGCACAATAAAAGCTGCAAAATAACTAGTCTAAATAACATGTTGTTTTATCTGTTCTTTCCAAGCTAGTATTCTATTTGCAGTTGACACAACCCTGAGGGCAACCTGCTGTTAGCTCCATGATCAATGGGAAGACATGCTGGCCTCAGTTTTACAAACCTAATTATTTTCTTCAGAAATCTGTCTGAAACTAAAAGGCATCTGACAAATAATCTTTCTGAACCCTGGAGCTTAGAGGAATCCAGTCATTGCATGTAAATTGTGTTTATATTGACTGTTCACACATCTTTTGAATCTGTTGCCTTTTATGAGGCTTTGCAAAAACTCAGTCCCCTCCAGGCACAAATTGTGAACTTCACATATTAAGAAATATGGATAGTAATAACAATGTGCATGTTTATGTATATACACACACACACAAATGTGTGCTAGTGTGTGTTGTGTGAGATGCCACCCTGCATCAGTTACTTAGGTTGTGGTGCACACTTCACATGCATTGTGGAGCATGAAGGCAAAGCAGAAGGTGAGCAAGTTGTGGGTAAAGGAAACAACAGTTTTTAGTTCAGTGGTTGGGCTTCACAGGCCTTCTTGCTTTTTCAGCCCAGGTGGGAGCCTATATAGTAAATTAGAAATGGACAGAAAGCTTTAAGGTCAATTTGGTTTCAGCAGTTTTTCACCTTTAACATTTGTCTTCGGGTTAAAAGATTAGCCAGCTCTCATGCACTTCTTAAACAACTCCTTTCCCACAACTTAGCTGAGCCCTATACCAGAAAGTGGATTCAACACTATTCATTCTGCTGGCATAAAAAACATTGCCTGCCTTAGAACTGACTGATTTTGCAGAACTGACCAAGATGAAGTGAATGAGTGGAAGGGTCAAGCTTGTGAGTCTCCTGTGCAAAAGAGATCCTGAAGGCGAAGTGAGCCAAGTTTGAAGTATGGCATGCATTCACTGCCAGTGTTACCTTGTAGTGGCAGTAGGAAGAAGGAAATGTAACTGGCTCAGAATCAGCAACAGTCATGGAGCCAGAAAAGAGTCAAAGCACAATATCCAGAGAGGTGGAAAGGCAGAAATAGTAAACATAAAGAAGCCTGATGATAGGCAGAGAAATACTTCTGCCAGGTCTTGAGTCCAGTTGTAGGGAACAGCCCTGAGTGCTCAAACTCAGCCCAGGTATGTCTGTAATCCACATATGTTGTACTCAGTGGTTAGACTCTGTCTGCCTGTAAAAAACAGGTTTAGTACTAGACCTAGTGCAGCAGAAAAGCCAGACAGGACACTGACCAAATCCAAATCCCAAGGAATCTTCAAGACATAACTCAAGAGTTAGTGACATAGACATTTAGTTACATAAAATGTTTGCGTCTGACAGGCAGGAACACTTGATGGTCAGGGAGGGCTCTCTCCATTCTGAGTATCTTTGAAACTGAGTCAGGAGATGATAGCTCCAGATTTTTTTCTTTTTTTCTTTATAGATCTATAAATACACATCTAGTACAAAGAAAGGCATGCAAACAAAGCAGAAAGGATAAAATGGCAAAAACATATAAAGAAGCACTTCTGCCTCTGGGTTGCAATTCAGTTCAGTTGCTGGGACATCACGGTAGAGCCACATGACCCTGGCAGCCGTACCGGGGTCCTGGCTTGATAAAACATTTGGCTAGCTGGTTGTTGGGCTTTTCCTCTCCACATTCATGCTTGCTTTTTCCTTGACAGACTGCCAACAGTAAAATCCTCCAGCATGACCAAGATGCACTGTTACATGAACTGCAGGCTGGCTGAATTATACCCCTATGCCATTCTGAGGGATCTCCTCTTCCCATGCGGTGTGTGGGCGTTGTTGGCATCTAACGGCACACCACATTACAAGGGCACAGTGGTCACATCAGGGCTGCCACACTGAGCAGTGTGATGCCTGGGAATTCTTGTGGAGTCATTCCTTGTCCTTAATGTAGTTTTAGCACAGCTGGCTTCTGCTTGTGTAAAGGGGTTAAATCAAGTTGTAACTGTGTCTTTCTAAAGAACAAGTTCAGTGTCATTAACATAAAGGAAGGTTTCCCATGCCATTATAAGCACTATCAAACTGTAATAGAATTCCCCAAATAAAGTAACTTCACTTAGTGGGGGGTGGCTCCAGAAAGCTGGCCTGCATCTTTAACTTTTAAAAGCAAATCTCATCCATTGTGGAAAGTGAATCCATTCTAAACTCCTTGAGTCAACTGCCAGGCCTGGATTAAACCCTGTATAAAATTCATAATTAAAAACAAGCAAGCCACACAAAGCAGGTGTGATTAGCAGGCTGCCGAATACTGTGATTACTTCCCATAGATTATAACTATACCAATACCTAGGCTGAATATACTGAGTTGATCCAACAGCCTTATGGATCCTAATGAAATAATTATGGGATAAGAGCACAAAGAAACATTCGGAGCCTGAAAGAAAACAGACACTGCAATGTAGGAACAAAGGCACTAGATTAGCTGAGAGATGAAAGCCTTTGTGTGGCCTTATTTATACTACTGGCATAAAAAAATCTCTTCAGACCTGTATGCAATATGTTACATAGAAATGCAGTCAATAAGAAATGTTAACTTCCAGGTCACAGGGAAGTCATTGATATAGTTCTCCAGGGCCTTAAATAAAATATCTTGATCAGATATGAAAGGTAAGATGGCAGAAAAAGAGGAGAGATTCACCTCACCTTCCTCCTTTCACATGAAGAGCAACAAGCATTTTCAGAGGGTGTTTGCCCTTTTTGCCATCTGAACTGCCCTCTGCAGCTGCCTCTCTCTCCAATGACTTATATGACTGGACAAATCACATAATCACTACATAATCACTTGCTACCTCAGTATGTTTCTCTGTAAAACATGTGCAACACTCTACCTAACCTCCAGTAGCCTTGCAAGGCTTTTCAGTTAATTTGTATAACTTATGCTTGAAATCCTTGCACAAAGGATGTCTTTGAATAACCAGCTTGTGTTGTTTTACTTAAGACTATTTGGTCAAGCACAAAAAAAGGTTTCTCATGAGCATCAGAAAAAAAATAGAAAGCTGCAATTCTGAACATAGGATCAATGTGGCTCTCCCAGACAAACCTACAAAATTGGTGCGTTTTCCTTTTGAAAGATCAGCGATGTCAGTTTGAAGGATAGATCAAACAGACAAAGGTACCAAGAAATAACTGCATAGGATTGTCTCTGAGGGATCTGATGTGAGGATTCAGAACTGAATTTTGCAAGTTTCATTAAGAACAGACCATTTCATTTATATCCTATACATAAGTTTTTGTTTAATTTTCAAGAGCATGGTATTTATTAATATATGAGAAACAAAGAGGTGTACTGAAAGATAGTGAAGTCAAACATTAGCTTCATTGACTAAACAAAATCAAGATTAATAGATGACCAGAGCTGAGCAGCTCTCTTTTTAAGTTGATGGGACTGGCTATTTGGGTAGAAGCAAGCTATTCACAGCAGAAGCCAGGTTTTCGGGGAGAAGGGAGCACCTAGACATCTAAGAAACTATGTTAATCACATTGACTACAGCACCAAACAATCAGTGCAAACTGGATTGCATAAGCTCTACTTCTCAGCTACACATGTGCCTCACTCAGGATCTTCTTAGATGCCTGGAACAGAAACTTGGCTGTTGTGAGGTGTCTAAAGTGGTTTTAAATCATCTATGGACTTATTCCCTCATCCTTTGCTAACGGATGAAATTCAAGGAAGATTTCTGCTCTAATACTTTGACAGCCCAGACAGTTATTCACATATATAATTCTTTTGACTTCAATACATGAGTTTGCAGGATTGGATACAAAAATGTGCTAGTAATAATGATAAGGTCTTGAGTATTTAAAATAATCATTGCTCTAAACAGTGTTCTTTTGTGTATCCTTTTAATTAAGATATTTCCCTGGAATGCTCATTCCAGAGTCAAGTAAATAAACACAAACTAAATGTATGTGTTAGTTGAGCTTGTTCAATTATAATTCGTAACACAAAAGAATATGATTTGGAACCTAGAATGACTGTGAATTACTTTGTTTCATCACATGTATCATAATCTCTTAGATACCTGCATATACTACTGGAAATGCTGTCATTATCTTTAGCCAGATTCTTTCCTTTTAAAAACATTATTAAATTTTCTTCCACCAAGAGTGTTTGCATTTTTGCATTTGTTCTCAACAGGAATTTTTTTTTCTTTTGGATTGTAAAATCTTCGTATGAGTCTAAACACACTTTGAGAAATAGGAAGCTCTTCCTGGGAATATAAATTGCACTGCTGTGCTTAGTCACAAATGGCTGTGCGCAATGAGATTTTACAATAAACCAGAAATGTCTGTGTTTTGTTGTGTCAATAAATGTTCCAGTGATGCTCTTAAAGACAATAAATTACTGGTAATGGAACACTATCCTCAGCATGTAGAAGTCATTTTCCACTTCCAGACATTCTCAGATTAGGTTTAAATTGCTATTAGAAAATCCTAAATGTGTTTGTTTGAATAAAATCTTTTTAATGACTAGAAATAACCCAGCAGTGGCTGTTTTGATCAGAGCTAACTAGAGTATTCCTGGGGAACACTGTTTACAGATTCTGAAGGGAACTCAGCTCCAATATATCCTTACCACTAGCGCAGGGAATGACACAGTGAGATTTCACATCCTGTAATTTTTTCCAGCTGCTTGATGGTACTGCTCAGCTGAAGAGGAAACATGTTGTCAGCCTGTAAAGAAAAGCATTGTAAGAGACTGAGTTTTTAACACAAACATAAGACTTGCTCCCGAGGCAGCGTTTATGAGTTGCAGTCGACAGAGCACATCTTCATAATACGCTCTTTGATGTAGCACAAGTAAGTGATGGATACTGCAAGCAGGGCAGGATAAAAGGTGAATAGGGGAAACTAGGAAATGATAAGTGAAGGAAACAGTGGAAAATAGGACTCATATATGAACATTTAACACTTTCATAAGTAGAGCTATTGGTTTCCCTGAAGGTCCACTGAAATCCATGATGTTATTCATCATTACTGTTCATGTGCTTGGCGGTGCTAACAACATGGACATACAGGTACAAATGCTGGAGTTCTTACACATCCTCTATTCCTCATAGTTGACATTAGCAATAGAAAATCAAAGAAGGGCTTACCCTTTACTTTTTTTCCTTATTAGTGGCAGCAGTAGTAATGGTTGGAACAGTGTATGTGCTTAAACAGAGGTGTAACCAGCTTTGAATAATCTTCAAGGCTGTAACACTTCTCTTTGCCCCACACTGAAAAAAAAAGTAAACTAGAGGCTTCAGCAGGAATTTTTATACTGACTCTGAGGTTTTCAGAATGAAAGCCATAAGGGATCATGCAGGATTTTCAGAGGGGTTAATTAGCTCTGCACTCTAAAAGAACTGTCACTGATGATCTCAGATGGCATCGGATTGCACTGAACTGTTTTACAAACTAGAGATCCCAAAACACCCTGAACAAAGGACTCTTTCCTGAACAGTGCCCAAAATTTATTCCATGTATTCAAATTCAAAATTGAATATCTCTTCACATTAATCAGGAGGTCTACTTTGCTTCTTCTTTTATTTTGCTTTATAGAACTAAAAAATGTCAAATTAAAATTTGGTGATGCTAATAGGCATATTTCAATTAACTATAGCAGGGTTTGCCCCCACACACCATGTCTGGTTTGTGTTGACATAACTAAAAAACCAAAGGTTACAATTTAATGTTAGAAGTCGTCAATATTAGCCCTGGTATCTTCTATTTTCTGTCAGTGTTTCAAGCTTTTAGAAGTCTTGTGGACTTAATGTGATAGGCATTTTTAGACAGGATGTGCAGGAGTCCATGAACATGGACAGAAGCAAACCTGCACTCCAAAGCCTAGGGTGTTGTGAGAGCAAAACTGTTTTCCTTTGGCATGAGCAGGAAGTAAACTGATTTCACCACAGTAGTTACCTTTATCAAGCTATTGTTAAGGATCCTATCGATTTCTAGCTATAAAAGAGTTACAAACAAGCTAATTATGTGACTACTTATTGAAAGAGTGGGTTTTAGGAAACTTTCTGGTAACATTATGTAGTGAGACTAGAGAAACAACTGCTAAGGTCTTGGATCCATGTTCAGTTTACAGAGCTATACTATCTTTCCATTAAAACAACTGAAATAGCCAAAACAAGAAGCAGTTTAGCTTAGTACCTTGCTTCTGACCATGATCAAATGCTGATGCCTCAAGAAAAACATAAAACACAGCAAGCATGTAGTGATGCCTCCTCTGTACTCTCTCACTCACAAGTTATTTTCATTTCAGGGATTTCCTGAGACAAAATGCTGCCTTTATATCTATTAGCCATCAGTGGATGAATTTGGCAAGTTGCATTTTGAACCCATATAAACTTGCAGCAGTCACAGCATCCCCTCTAACATCCATCTCTCACCCTCAGATCATAGTATCATTCCAAATAGGTAGCCTTGTCTATCTGCCTGAAACTCATCTCATCTCATCTCATCCTAACACGCCATCATGGACACTGAATCCAGCTTTTTGATTCTAAAAGATGTAGATGCTATCACCTGCTAGGATTTACATTTAAGTTGCACAGGCTTCTTGGAAAGTCCAGTCAAAGGCCATTAGCATTCTTGTGCCCCTGAGATACAGCACTTCCTAAACTACACAGGACTATATGATCTACTCACTGTTATTCTTTTGCTTCTGTAAATTGTACTGTGTGCTTATGGTCACCAGGATACTTTGGAAGCTCTGAACCTTCAAGGACTAGCAGCTTGTCTCAATTCAGAAAGTTGCATTTTGATTCTGCCGTACTGTTTCCTTTCCTGTGCTTGGAACTGCAAGATCCCCTGCTTCATTACTGGAATAGTTTATCAACACTCAGTCCATCAGTATATAATGTGTATAAAATATGTAAAGTCAAATTTATATACAAATATATATTAATGTATATCTGTGTACATCTATATGTACATATAAAGCATGTTCTTTAGTTTTAGTTTCAACCTTATTTAACAATGAGTTACATAACCTCATATAATATATGTATTGCAACTGCACATTTATGTTGCAGCACTTTTGACCAAGCTTTCCTAGTTATCTTTGTTGCTATTCTCCATGGGGACACAAAGAACTAAAGTACTCGTGGATTCTCAGATCCTGTCTGAGAACAAAGTAGGTTAAGAGTGTTTGGTAAAAGAGAGCAAATTTAAGAGCCAGAAGGCTCCAAGCAGCATAGAAAGTTCTAGCTGATGGTGAGCTAGATACACATGGAAGATAGGAAGTTTCCATTTTTATGTATCAAATCTTTCTCAGGGAGGAAGTCTTCTGTAAGTGATAGCTTCTCAGGGCTTCAGGAGTCCTAACTGAGACCAGTTCTCAGTGGACCACAGACTAGAGGAATTCCATGAATTTCCTGCCTAACTCCACCTCCCCAGAGCAGTCACTGTGAGGAGCACTTCAGTGCTCTGTGATCTAGTGGTAAGGCAGAAAGGAAATTCAGTAAGATGCTGTGTACTTTCTTATACAGATTTCTTCCTGTTAATGGATTAAAATTTTGATATTAATGTAATAGAGGAATGAACTTGATATAGTGTCAGATGATTAACAAAGCAGTAATTAACTAATATAATGGCAGTTGTGTCTGTCATGTAGGAAAGGGTGACTTGTAGATGTGAAGCAGGTAGTATTGACAAGCAAAATGCTACAAGCCTTATCGCAGGTGGGAAAAGAGCTGAATAGGGCCCCTCACAACTTTCTCTTCTGGAGAAAGGCATTTGTGGCATCTCTCAGACGAGTAGTCTTCTTTCAAAATGCAGTCTCAGTCCTTGTTGGAGCCAATGAGTGGTACCAAGCATTCTGCTAAAGTCAAGGAAAGGAGCAGTTTAGTCCTTTTATGTTGAAAAGATAGCTATAAATAACGAACCTACTGCTGAGACATATGGAGGGTCAGCACTTTTAGCCACGTGGACTGAACACTTTTCATGATTGAAAACAGTGTCTCAGATGTGTGTGTTGCAAACCGATGTGAGTGGAGGAGGAAGTCTGGAGACTTCCTTCTTGAGTAAAGGGAAGGGACAGCCGTTTTTACAGTAGATCTTGCGGACATTTTTCAGCAAGTGCCAGAAGATATACCTGACTAACATTGCTAGCTTTTCATCCAAACAGGAGCCTACTTCAAAGGCCACAAATGCTGCTCCATCACCAGTAGTCAAAGATGCATTTGTCTGAACTGAAGACCCACGAACTGTTGTTTGAACTGAAGACCTACAAACTGTAAAAACTAAGCTGAGCCAAGAGTTTTCCCTGACAGCCTTAAAACGGCTTAGTTTGGCAACCAGAGATTTTTTTCTTTAATATAGCAGAATGCAACATGGTGGATAAGACCATAGAAGCTGTGAAATGGAAAAATGTGATTTGCTGAGCACTGCATTTAGAAACCCTGCAGCTCAACCATCTTCTTTATAGAATGTCTAACCTGTGAGTAGAACAGTGTTTCTATAAGAGGAGTAAAGGGATTCTTCTGTGCACAGCATCAAAGGTATTAAACTTTTGTTATATCTCATTTCCACTTTTCTGAAAAGAAAAGAGAGAAGTTATGTAAAATCAGGATTCTGCGAGAGGAAATATTTTCCTTGTCATATAATCCTGGCTTTATATAACTTCTACCTGAGCAAAAAGTCTTATATAATTTCACCTTCAGTTTTTCTGTGTGAACAAAGTCAATCACATATGAAATATTTGGGGCCAGATCTTCAATGGGTATAAATCACTATACTTCCTATGCCTTCCATGCCAGCTCACCACAACTGAGGTTTTGATCCAGTACAGTTTAGCTAATCACTGGAAAGTTTAAATATTTTGGGGAGGGGAGGTTCTGCAGTTATAAATTCAGATTTGACAAATATTTAGCATCCTGATGCATGAGATGTGCACGTGAGAACATTCAGTTATATGATATGTTTGTCAGGAATTACATACCTTCTTCCCTCTGGGCCATTTTAGGTCCTGCTGGCAAATGTGCCTACCAGTAGAGGTATTGCACAGCACTGCTGTTCCTCTTCTGCTCCAGGATCCCATGTGGCAGGTATAGCAATCTGCAAAACATGTATTCCTGATGTGTGGGATCCTGGTGTGAAGGAGAGACAGCAGCTGCTTCCTGCAGATGTGTGGGATGCAGGCGCCATGGCTAAGCAGTATGATGTGGGGACAAAAAGGCTCCTTCTCACACTTGCCATATGACGCTGAATGAGTCTGTGTATTAGATCAAGTACCCACATTTTCCAGCCACCACATTTTCCCTGCAGGAAGAGTCAGTCATTGTCAATATTTATAAAGCCTGATGAGACCTTCTCACTGAAGGGCAGAAGGAGCAAAAAGTGTTCCATCATTATGAGTTTCCCACTCTTCAATGACATTTGATGAAATCATATTAACCATAATTATATTTGAGGGGACCACGTCTAAGTTCTAATGAGGCTTTATAGTTATTCATTATCTCATCTCCTCATCTTCACTTTTCAAAGGTTTGTTTGCTTCATTCAGTTAAAACAAATTATGCAAGAGCCATTTTCATAACCTCCTCCCTTCAACATTCAGCTCCTTTACTGAGCTTTATGGTTATATGCCTGCAAATATTTGCACTCACTTGCTTGACTTTTAGCTTCTAGGGGGTCCCACTATCTGCTTGAAGTTACAGTTAAGAATAGCTTTGTGGATAGGCACTAGCAGGTTTAGAGGCTACATTTGTTTGCTTTTTATCAAAGGAAATTGTTACATAAAGAAACTGGGCTTTGCATTTTCAGAAAAGACTACATTTAGTGGGATAAAATCCAGGCACCACAGTGGCTTCACACAAGAATTGTATGCAAATTTAAAGTATAAATCCCCTTTTGTCCATTTTGAGGGCATACTCTGGATTTAAATGGAACAACATAGAGCAGCACACTGACTTTACTGAAGATGAAAATCTTCTCTGTCAGTCTATGCTAGTTCATTATTTAAGTCCCTGACTTGGCAGAAGAGAAAAAGGTTTGGGATTTTAACATGACTGAATATCTTCATACTTTTTTCTGTGTCTTTTTCAGTCCGAGGAATCCAGCTTGGATGTGTCCACTGAAAGCTGGCAAATTATAACTAATTGTAACTGCAAGTATAATTAACTATCTAGATCGCCTACAGTAAGGAAGGTGAAGAACTGATGAAGGCGCTAATTGGCTTCTGTTTAATGATGTTTTCCCCAATATATATTCCTGGTAGTCTCATTAAAAATCCTTTTTTGGGAAATGAAGAATGTTTGAAATAGTATGTTCTGAACAATCACCCTAAGAAATAGTTTCCGATAAAAAATATGAACTGCCAATACTACCAAAATATTAACAGGACATAGTTATTCAACTTTGTATATCTTCAGCTGATAAATGTGCAAAATTAAATACTGATTTTGAAAATTTAGGTTTCAGTAATTAGCCCACATTTTCCCTACATCTTTGTTTATATCTCCAAATTTTTCCTATTCACTTTCCTATCTACTTAATACCACTGATTGTCTACTCAGAATCTGACAGCAAAATAATCTGCAGTAATACTATTTGCTTTTCTTTATCGCTTTTGCTAACAGTTACATCAAACTGAGGCTCTGACTTGCAAGGTTTCTCTGTATTATCACCCCTTGAAGTGTGATGTACAGATCTACAGTAGATGAAGCCTCAAGTACAAATATTTCTGAGTAGGTATCCCCCTTTTTCTAGTGGACCAAAGATCAGGCCCTTAGTGACCAGTGGAATTTCTTTCCCTCTTTCTAAATGCAAAAGAGTTCATGTGTTTCTGGAATATTTTGTAATACTAAACAACCCTAGGTCAGTCATCCAACTATAGCGAAATAACATTTTGTTGGGGTTGCAGCCATGTAAACGTAGGCCTAGTAGTTCATTGCTGTTTTCAGATGCAAAATTATCTCATAGAGAACTGCATCTTCTCTTCTGTTAACCTAGTAAATAACCTAGCAAAGTTCCGTTATTCTAGGAACCATATTTTCTTTAGACTGTCAGGTAAGTATATTTTAGTAGATCCCATGTATTTTCAGAGAGAAGAGACAATCCAAATATCTGAGAACCAAGCTCTTGTAAACTTTAGGAGTTCTGGAAATTCAAAACTCACATCTAGATATCTGTAAATAGCCATTATTTTTATAATGAGTTGAGCATCTTCTGAATTCTGGATTTTTCCCAGTCTCACTCAGAATTCAAATATAGCTTGAACATATCTCTAGTTTCACCTATAGTATCTCTAGTTTCACCTATAGTATCTCTAGTTTCACCTATAGCTAATGACTATATGTTTTGTTTCCCATGTGCTTTCTCTCTGACAAAAATAATCAGGTACTCCAACTTCCGCTTTTTGCAGAAATGACCTATAATTTAGCACTGCTCAAGCTTGCATCTACATGAAAGGAACCTTCAGTAGGTTGTCTCTATTGCCTATATTTTCAAACCACAATATCTCCACAGACTGTCTCTTCATAAGAATAAATAAAAAAGATAAAGCAAAGTAATAAAGGGAAAATGAGGGATAAAAGAAATAATTTGCAACCATAGTTAAGTCAAAGCATCATGCTACATCTTTGTTTTTCAGATAACCCAAAACAACTTCAAAGTTAGATTCTAAAGAGAGGTTCAATATCCATAGCAACTAATTGCATTTCCTGCACCTGCTGGAAAGTGCTGTGGCTGTGTACATAAATACCAAAGTAAGGCACACTGCTACAGATAAACACAGGGCCTGACTGAAGGCGTGTCCCTGAGCGCTCCTGCACTACCCGGATGCTTCCACTCTGCTAACGATGCTCAGACTTTGTTACATTTGTAATAAATATCTTGTGTTTTCTCTCATATTATTTCTGACACAAAAAGCATTTTCTAAAAACTCCCTTAAAGAAAAAGAGCTGTCCTCCTTCAGCCCATGATGAGCACAAAAATCTTGCTTAACAGACAGCTGGCACATAGAAATTACTGCCTGCTCAGTCACTAGACTATGCCATTTTTCCATTGTGCTCCTTAATGTATCTCTCCCTGTTCCATTTGATGCAGATTATATACTGTTTGGGGCAGGCATTACCTTTATATTATTTAGTTGTAAAGTGTATAGCATAAAGGGCTTCTAGTCCATGACTGGAGTTTTTACATGCTGCACAGATATTAATATGTCAGTAGGCATTTATCATTACTATTACAAATCCCTCTATTACAAAGCACTGAGCTGAGCAGTTTGTTCCACTGCAGACTGAACATGACTAAGTTATGTCCAAACAGCACTTGTTTTAACCATTTAGCAGTACTGGATTTAATATGTTTATAAGAGCAGAAGGAATATTTTGCTGCCAAATAATTTTTGTAGCTGGAACTTCTACTGCTCGTGGACATTGCACAAGCAGAACACTTTCTTTGTACTTATCAAATAATTTGAATTTCTTTATGAAATAACACACCATTCAGTGTAAATAGCTGATATTACAAATTCCCATCTATGTGCTCTAGTTCTGTTTGATTACACAGATAACATGCTTATGTTTCTATTTGACAGATGTGCATACAGAACTCATAGGAGCAGAGAGAGAGCTGGGTTTGAGGTGTATGAAGGAGTTCAATAAACAGAAACAAGAATTTTTTAAATCTTAAACATTTCCTTTCTGGAAATAGTATCACTTTCCCTTGGCCTTGCCAGGGGTTGTACTTGGATATATGGTACTACTTGAAGCACGCTTTTGATGATAGGTGTTCAAATGATACCTTTAGTGAACAGATCTTACTTTTTTTAAAGTCCATGCAATTGGAGCTTGGCCAAAATAAATTACTTCAGAAACATTCAAGAATACTCAACAGAATCATCATTTGCTTTGTCCAGTATGTATCAAGCATTTTGTAAGTGATTTCCAGTCATTTGTTTATAATAAAAGAAGCAAAGTCCTTTGGGCACATATCATAATTTCTGTTCAGACTTACTCATTCTCTGTACATGCACCATCACCATTTCATATTGTGTATGAAGCATACTTCTATTTTCCCTTACTTTTACCTGACAGTTACCACTGCCTGGGAAAATTTAGCCTGTTGCAGCTCCACGTGACCACAAGTATGGCTTGCACAAACATAAACGAGGGTGTTAAATTGACAAAGCCTGTGGTGTGTCAGGGGAGGTGAACTGGACTCAGTTTTCACCCTTCTGTCCCTCTCTCTGCAGTCCTGGACTCTTTATAGCAGCTCATTCAGCTCAGAGGTCCTGCTGCCCCATGTCTTTGTTGTTCTCTTTCTTTCTCTGAAGCCTTCGGTAGTAGGTTCATGCTGCTCTAAGCAATATTAATTTCTGCCTGGATTTCTGTCTGTAAAGATGTGAGATTTTCCCAGGAGAAGTGGAGGGTACAGGGGAAGAGATGGGAGAAGGAAAGCAGGGAGCTTGGTTGCAGGGGAAAGATATGGTGTCTGTTGTGTTTGCTCTTCAGCTCTGCACCCTCAGCACCTGCCATATCCCCCTTTTTAAAATGCAGACAAAAAAAACCTCCTTCAAACATGTAGCACTGACAGGGTGAGGGGAAGATGAGAGAGGAAGCACCAGGGACATCAGCATGGATCTGTGCCTATTTCCTCCCCCCTCCTCCTGGAAAGGTACCACAAGGTTGCATGCTGTGGGCTAAGAACGATGCTTAGGAGCTTGTCCTTGCTGGTAACATTTCCTTTTCCCTCCCAGATTTCATAGGAATCATCCATAATATGTTTATTGCCATTGCAAGCAGCTATTATACTTCTCTGTGTGCATATTTTCTAGCATTCAGGACAAGGCAAGTTCAGCAGCCAGACCAGTATTTAAAGGGGTCATTGTTATTCAGCAATTAGGCTCCGGTGCCGGAGCTGACATTTCATGTATTTACATCAGATATACCTCATGCAGTTATAATCAGCCATGCTACCAAAACTATAAGCTGGAATGATTCAGGCTTCATGGCCTCTACCATTGCAGTTTAAGCTCTACTAAAAATAGTAATAATAAGAGAAACTGGCAACATTTAAGCAGAAGTCTGGACGAATATGAGCAAGGTTAGAAGAGAATAAACAAAAGATTATCTGTCCTTTGAAACATCCACCTTCTTGTCAAATCAAATATTGACCAGCTACAGAACAGGAAAATCATTGCTTGCAGTAAGATGAAAATGGCTGAGTTTGCTTCAGAGATAATCCTTAAAGCAAAAGCAGTTTTTGGAAGCTTCCAACAAAGGCCAAGACGCCACTGCAGAAAAATGTATTGTGTGCATTGAGGTAGCTATCTCAGGGATGCTATTTCAGTGTAAAATCTGAGTGGGGGTGATAGATTTCACCCCCAGGCTGTTATCTGACATTTAGAATGACGATATCTGCTAAAGGGGTCACTGTGATAACATCCTGCCCCCCCAGTTGTTTGTGTGGGGATGCTGTGAAACAGGTCAGGGAACTGATCTGACTGAAAAGAAAACTTGTACATTCAGGATATCGTTCAACTGGATCCGTTCCCTATTCTGGTTTACAGCACAGCTGCACAAGCACAAGTGCCACAAGTGGTGTGTGGCACAGCACAGAGCAGGAATGAGTTGGAAAGGGGACAGGATGGAAGGAAAAGGGAGGAAAAGACAAGGCAGAAGCAATACCTTAAGATGGTACTAATGCTCAGCACTTCACAACATCCAGTTATGGTCTCAGTGTAACTAGTTACTAGAAGTGTGTACAAATCATCTCATACAGTTTCACCAGCTAAGAAGGGGAGGGTCTGTGCTCCCTCCCTTGTCAATGCTGAGGGTGGGATGGAAATGCCTGTTTCTCCCCGCTGACCACAGAGGAGGTCTGGACACAACTTAGGCAGCATGACTCTGTCTCTTGTAACTCAAACTGGTAGTACGAGTCTCACCATTTGTAATTACCTTCAGGGGAAAGCTTCCTGGACCTTGCCTCCAACAGGATCCAGCACCAGCCTGTGCACGTCTACATTAGCTGGCAGTGCAACACACAGGAGCGAGCGGTCCTGTAGAGAGGAACAGCTGGTGCTGGGGACTTCTGTCCACACTGTATGTGCTTCAGGGCTTTTACTTCAGACTAGCTCTGGTTTGGTCCTGTGGACCAAGCAGCCATTAGCAACTGAAGTGCTTGAGGCATATTCCTGGAGTGCATCCTGCAGTTTAGCTCTGCTCACAAGGGAGCCACATGCTCCGAGACCACTCCAGGATACAAATCAAAGTGCATCAAGTGGGGACAACCAGGAGACTCACTTCCACTTTTCTGTCTGAGATGTTTTATATGTTCATTTTTTAATACTAAAAAGGACAGTAGAGATCAGTTCTGAGAACCCAGAAAAGTTAGACTCTTGTCTCTTCCCTAGCATTAATTAAATCTTTTATCATATGCAGAACTAATAGTATATTACATCTCGCCACAATCTTCCAAGGTATTATTACCACAGTTCAATGGATGAGGGCAAATGAAACCAAGGAAAGTTGCTTTAGGCAATTCAGCCAAAGGGATGCAAATGCAAAAATAGAGCAGAAAGTGCCCACTTCTAAATCATATTCTCTAGCCATTAGTCAGTGCTTCTTCCTAGTAACATGCACTGCTGCACAGGCGGTGTTTGTACCAGTCTTGCCTTGTTCAGAAGTCAGTAAGGGTTGCAAAGGCCTCACCTTTTCTTGGCTGTCCCCCTATATGGGTTTGGGCGAGTCTGGCTGAGGAACTGGCAATTCTTCACCTATTTGTCATCTGCTCTGTTCCTGTTATGGGCAGTAATCTCCATCATGGAGGAACCTCTGGGGGTGCAGCTGGAACATCTAGGGGCAGTAACTCATAATCACCCAAGTGTGTATCCACAGAACTTGTCTTGGGACGCTTTTTTTTTGCTTTCTGAGGAAGAAAGGAGGAATTGGGGCAGGGGGAACAGCATCACTGCAGGAGTCAGCAGAGCTGGCTTCTGTTTCTGCTGAGCTGCTGTATGGCATCAAGATTTCTGTGCCTCAGTTTCCCTATTCATACGGCCTTTGAAATCATGGTTAGGAACATAGAGATGTTTCAATTCACCCCATGTACTATGTACATATATGTAGGGCATCAGACTAAATGATCAGTGTGGTCCCTCCTGGCTTTAAAAATATTGACAGATGGATTTTATATGTAAAGCCTAAGTATTATTGCTACTCTTTCCTTCCTAAATATTACTCATCTGCTTCTCCTAAAGTCTTCATTCACTTACAAATATCACTATTGCTACACAAAGAATCTTGTTTTTAATTTTGCATTAAATTTGCTAAATCATTCGCCGATTACCAAAACAGATGAACAATAGCAGTGCAGGACCAAATTCTGAGTTGGTGTCAAATGGCTGACTGTATCAGTCTAAATGGAAAGCTCGACTCGAGCCATCTTTCTGCTAATCCCTACGGCTCTCAGTCGTGCCATCTGGTGGTAGCTGCCCTGTCAAAGGAACGAGGTCTAGTTGCACCACCTAGTGGCTTCAGAGCAACTCGAGCTGAAGAGCTTTACCGCAAGTAGCCCAAGTGACCAGTAAACAAATCCTGAATAATAAAAATAGAGACAAGGCATCTTCGATTACAGGTAAATAGAAACTAATGCAGGAAATACAAAAAGCAAAAAGAAAAGAGAAACAATGAAGATGTGTGTTTGATAGGGGTCACATGACCTGAGAGGGACAGATAGCTAAAGCTAAAACTTTAAAATCAGTCTCCAGCAGCAGTTTGGTCTCCGATCCAAAATAAGAAAGCAGACTTTACTATGGAGACTTCTCCCCAGTTTCTCCTCTCATTTAACGAGCATCAGGGTTGATCACCTTCCCCTGTGTTCATGCATGTTGCCCAGACAAGGCAAGGCAGAGAAAAAGCTGCACCAGAGGAGAGCTGCTCTGCTTGCAGTGGGGAGACTCTGTGACACCCAAACTTTGTCACAGGCTGTGCTCAGCTCTCCTCCCTTCTGAAGTGGGGGAAGGAAGGCTTGGAGGGGTGCCCCCGCTCTAGACAACAGCCTGATTTGTAGTATTGTTTATGTTTCCAAGTTACTCTGAGAGCTGGCTTTTCATTCCCCTCCCTTCTTTCCCCCAGCCTTGCTCAGAGTAGGGTGCAAAAAGGATAACTAACAGCCCTTAAATTCAGCAGTTAGCATGACTAAAACATAAATTTCATAAGATTTAGTATCTCTGGTCAAGGACTGGGAGCTCAGAGCTGGCAGCTAACCACAGCCCTGCCAGTGGGTGACTGCAGGCATGCTTCTTCACTCCTCCACATCCCACTTCTCTCCACTTCATAAAATAATTATAACTACTCATGCTTGAGGGGAAGTTAGAAATATAGTCACGAAATATGAAGTGCTGGGGATTATTTTTCAGTGGATTTACCATGCTAATGTTGCAGTGGAGCCAGATGTAGGGAGTGCCCACAGCTAGGAACTACCAGAAATCTTCTGCATATATGGTTACAGAGAAGGAGACAACTAAAGGCCTTGATTCCACTGGCCTTACTGAGTCAATACTTCCCTTCACTTGAATGACAGTATTGTCTTTGAAATGAACTAAGGCATCTTCCAGGACTTTAGCAGTAAAAGTAAAATGGCAGTTTTGTTATTTATGGAGAGTGTCACATTTAAGGTCTTCAGTTTTTTGTCTAAAGAAAATGAGAGGTTTGCAATTGATGTCAGTCATTCTAAGTTTGGGAGTTTACCTGAGCTTACATAAGTAGCACCTATTTTCTTACCAGAGAAACCTGCTGAAGCATGTCAAAGGATATAAAACATACAGGAAGCATCAAGGGAAGCACTGGCTGCAAAATTCCCTAATATTTAATGGATGCCTATAGACTTCCTCAGATACAAATGATCCCATTATCAAGACAGAATAGTACATATGGAAAGTAGAGCTTTAGCCTATTAGGAAACCACTTTAGGTCCCACAGGCCAATTGGAAATTTAAAACATTTGATGGATAGATGTAATAACTGAGATCTGCATCTTGATGATGAGCCAGATACGAATCAGTTTCAAAGAACTAGCCATCAAATTAGAAGTGCTGCCAGTAAACACAAACATCTATCAGTGTGTCAGGGTCCCTGATATCCCAAAGAGCCTACCTGCAACACCAGCTGATTGTCTCCATCTGAAGCTTCAGGCTTCAAAGCAAAAAGAAAAGCTGAAGTCAGAAAAATAGCCCCAGCACAGTGATGTCAGGTAAAGACTCTAGATAGTTACTTATTAATATTCATGACTCCACATATTTTACAAGCTAAGAACATGAACTGCCAAATGACCTGGACTGAGTTCTTTGTAAATGATATATTTCGCTCAGAATAGCCTTTGAGTCATGTGCATAAGCACACAACTGCTTTGAAAGCCTCTCTAGCAATTTAAGATGTAAGCACTTGCTAGTTTCTAACAACCTAGTTGGTTTCTACTGTCCTCCTGAAGATTTCTCTACTCTTAGCAAAGACAACAGTTGTATGAGTGCTCCCTATTCAGTGAAAGGCCAGGCAAACTAGCACAAACCATCTTACTGGTGGTGTAAGCTAAGTCAGCCAGGCACAGAGGTGGCTTTAGCTGTCACACCAGCACCAAAAGGTGGGGACATGCACCTGAAGCAGGATTACATGCTCATGCACTTCCCTCATTTAGATCAGTGATGCATCACCCCATCAGCCAATCCTGTGATGAAGCAGACCTGAAGCATTTGAAATCAGCCAGACTGGAGGGGCAGTAACCTCTAGCCAGTAGCTTCTCTTCACCACTGTTGCTAGAACCAGCAGAGTACCGGTTAGGCCCTAAAGCTTGTGTAAATTGTGTGTTGCCTAATCAGATGGTGAAAGAGAAGCCACCCAGTTTTCTTACCGTGTGTGTGTGAACAATGCATGCTGTGACTGAGGCCATAATCTCACCTGCTAAGGAACGCTGAGCTGAAAGAATAATGAATCTAATGACATTGCTAAAATGTTTTGATGGATTAATGGTACATTATTATACTTCAGCTTTTACAAGCATGGGAAAAGCATTTAAACTGTGTGTGCCCAGAAGTACAGGGAGTCACAGCGCTGGCGTAGAGCACCTGAAGATGAGCACAGCAGCAAGGTGTGAAGCAACTCACCAGCAAGCCAGATATCATCCACAGGTAATTAAAGACAACAGCTCCAGTAGCACATACTCATGCTGGGCTTTTACACATGCAGTCTCATCAGCCACCTCAGAAAAAAAGAGGAGATTATGATGAAAAAGCCTGCATGAACACCTTATTCAGGTTCAAACCCTATGCAAGAATATATTTTTTCAGTCCTCTGTTTTCTCTCTCTAAAACAGAAATAGTAGTTTATGTACCCACAAAGATATTGTTCTCATAAATATTTAGAAGACCGTTACAGGGATGGTTTGACCGCAAGGTGGGCAAGAGAGGGCTGGATACCAGCGGAGAGAGACACTCAAGGTTCATAAGGGGTTAAACAGGATAGATTTAATAAAGGACTTACACTACAGACTGCATGGGGAGCCCTGGGAACTGCGAGGAGGGGTCACCGATGGGAGGCTGCTGGAGGTACGGGTCGGACACACAGGCTAGACGCACGGACAGGACCTCCCCTGTTGTTTGTAAGGGCCCCTTAAATCTACTGGAACTGTTTCCTTATGTCAGCTGTGCTAACCTTGAGTAGCTACTGCCCGGGAAGCAGCTACACGTTGTTGACAAAATGGAATATGCATGCCTGGCGCTGATGGGAATTTGGTCAGTGTGTAGTTTCACACGCTGGGGCTGCTGCCACGTGCTCTGCCAGTCACCGACTCCTCGCCAGATCTTCTGCAGGTGTTCTCACTACAGCTGGAAACTCTACAAACTTGCAGAACGTATGCATAACATGTAGATTCAGTAATTGCTGAGATCATGAGTCACAGAAGATGCCACACAGGCACAGTATTTGTGTGGAGTGCAGACGAGCACCACCAAGGCAGGTGCAGGCCAGGAGCTCCTGTGGGGCAGGGCCAGGCCTCATTGCTAGGGCTTGTCCCACCGCCCATGAGGGAGCAGGGCAGCCAGGGCAGCCCCAGCCCCGGGCGTCGCGCACCGCCGTGGGGATGGCGACGGGGCTGGGCTGGGCCAGGCTGGGCAGTCGCCCGTGGGTCAGGGTCGAGGTCCAGATCAGGTCGGTGGCCGGGCAGAGGCAGGACCGTGGTGGGGCTGGAGACCGGCACCGCTACGGCGTCCCTGTGCCGGGGCCTGGGCGGGGGGGGAGGCCCCGGGAGGGCTGGGCAGGGACAGGGAGGGCCGGTAGTGCCCCCACATACAAGGCTGACTTAAGGGTTAGGGCCCTGGCACATATAGGGCAGTGAGCAGCTTCTTTGCTTTGCTGTTCTCTTGGCATTTTGGCTTCTCTTTATCCAGTGCAAGTCGGATATAGTAAAGGGCCTATTCGGTGTAAGGGCTCTAGGACTGCAAGCGAAGTTTACCTTGAAGAGCAGGAGCTTGCGCTCACGCGTCGGAGCAGGCAGGCACGCGGTGACACCAGAGCGAACCCAGCAAGGGGGCTCCGGAGGTACCCGTGCTGTGCTAACGCGGGGAAGCGCTTTCTCTTTTTTTGCTTTAGCTTTAGCTTTAGCGTGGGCTGTCTGAGGACAGGGACAATACTGTGACTGGCAGGTGAGGGCTTGAAGGTCAGAGAAGTGCCTGGCCCATCGCCTCCTGGGAAATGTAGTTCAATAGCCAAGTGACCATTTTGTTGCACACAAGTTGCTTATGATTTGGCAAATTAAAAAGTGGAATTTGAGGAAAGGGATGATTTTATAAAATACTGGAGAAGAATTAACTCTTTGGTCATTTTAAAGAAGCTGAGGGGGGGTTGATAGAGGAAAAAGATTTACTCTTTTCAGGGGAGCTTTGTTTATAATTACCGGTTATAAAAAGGGCTGCACTGGCCTTAAGGTGGGGATAGTTTATTGTTGGGTTGGAGGGAGTCTGGGAGTGGGTGCACACATGTTAAATGTAGTGTTTTGAGGAGGAAACTCTTAATCTGTCCTTTGTGGATAGGACAATAAGTGATAAACTTGAACTGCAGGAAGAAAAGTTCAAGTTAGTTGCTGGAGAAGAGTATTTCTAATGTAAGGGAGGTTGCACCTAGTTAGATTGTACGGGCCTATAGAGGTGTGGGATTTCACCCCTCAGAAATATATAGGAATATGTTGGGCAAGCATTTCTCAGGATCAGCTACTTCAGTGTCCTTCCTGCCTTGGAACAAGGAGGGAGAGCTGGAGATTGAGATTCCTTCCAGGAGGTATTGTGTTCTTGGACTGAATATTCACAAGCAGAAGCTGCCACCAGAGAGGAAAATTCCATATGCTACAGGAGTATGAGAAACTATTTAACTGTTTTGTGATATTTAATCCTGGAGCTGTGCTAAATAGTCCCAGGTAACAATTTAAAATAAATCTTGCCCCCCGCCCCAAATGATATCACTGACATTAAATTAGACCCAGAATTGCAATTTAGAAGGGAGGAGTTTTTAGGCAAGATGTTAGCAATGGTTGTATTATACTGCAAAACAAAAGAGAAATTATTTTAGATATGAGACAAGGAGACTTGAGTGGACAATATTTTTGTGTATGTCACTTTGTAGCTGGAATGCAAACTTAACTTCCCTTCACGCACTGTCTTTTCTAGACATAGGAATTAAATTAAAATAGGCACTTAGCCTAGAGAGGCTATCCCTGTGTTAATCTTGCAAGAGGGATCGGGGCGTATTCTGCAGATTGCAAGGACCCGGACATCTCTGTAGTGCTAACAGACTGCGAGGATATGCCTTGCTTCACTAATTCCACTGATCACTATCGGACTGCAAAAGTGAAGGAAGGCACACCCTTCAGGCATTCAGTTTCCTGCTACATTTGGCAATTATATCCTATCAGACTGTTTCTGAATTGTCCACTTCTCTCTCGGACATTATTAGTCTGTTTTGCTTTGCTTTCCTTCTTTGTTTGCTTTTTAAATCCTGTTGTTTGACGCCCTCCTTACTCTGAAGGTCTCTCCCAGTTTAACAAATTCCTGCCCAGTTTTGACAAATATATTAGTGAGCTAGCCAGGCAGTCTCTGAATTGAAATACCTCTTCTCCCCTGAGGCTCTGTCAGGCTCTCTTAATCTCCTCTCACAAAATAACATGCATTCAAGTGTGGTTGTTCTCCTGACTGATCTCTTTTCTGCACCTGTTCCAGTCTGGTTTCAAAGGCAGCTCTGCTCTCTGAGCAAACTGTGCTCGTGGACTCACAAATACGCATTCTCTTCCTATAAATCATATAACCTCGATAAAATCCAATATGACCATGACCACTTTACATAGGCACTTCTTTTACATACATGCCTTCTAGTTCAGTTTTATAAAGCATACTTGATGATTTACATTTTTGCATGTGTATCATATTTCTCTTTCCCCAGTCTGGGGAGGGGAAGTATGTTTTATTCACTCTGTCCTTGTCAAATTGTTGCTCTGCTTAATTGCCTGACTCTTCCAGCTTCCCAGCCAGCTGCAACCACCTTGAATAAGAGCTATCCAGATCATTACTGAATGCTAAATTAACAGCTGAGAACTGACAAACTGATACTTTTCTCAGTATTCACAGGAGTGATCCAAAAGTCTTGTGCGGAGAGCGCAATAGGTATTTATAAACACTAACAGACAAAACTAATGCATCAGCCAGGTATTTGACTAATCAGTCAATTGGTCAGGTCAAGTGCCTGTGAGCTAGATTGCGGTTTGTAGGGTAAAATGACACAGCTGGAGCACACCAATTGGGCAGTGCACAGGCTTTACTTGTCATGAAATTTCACTGTGTTGCATGAGGCTTCTGCATTCAGGGGTCCTATTTCACTAGGTTTCTTCCTTTCTGAAATACACCACAGCTGCTTCACAGATCTACTCAATCACCCAGTGACACATACTTGTAAACTAGCCATAAAGCTTTTTTCTTTCTTGCTTAGCCAACACAGACAGGAAGTGATAAGGTCTGCTGTAGTTACAGTGAGATGCAGGCTGCAGCTGGCATGTCACTAGAAACTGTTAGATAGTGGAAACGGTTACTTAAGGTCCTTATCTAAGATGCTCCAAGGAACTGCCATAATAAAAATAGTAAAGCACCAGCAATAATAATTATTAACAAAATTCAAGGAGGTTGATTCTAATCCTGTGCTGGCTTTATACTTTAATGAATTTGCTGACTTAACAGAGCTGCTTCTGACTTACATTGCTGAAAACGAAATCAGAATCAAGGCCCAAATCTTTTGGCCCCCTTATCCACAATTAAGCTACTCTGTAAGGTTGTATAGCTCCTCAGTGATGCAATGCAGACTAAAAAGCAGGTGAGATTTTCAGCTCGAAGAAGCTTCCAAAATTTACTTATGTGAACGACTTCAAATCCTTATGTCTGAAGTAGCAGGCTGAGAATTTCATAGGAAGAGATTTCCTAGTGTGTTTTGGATACCACCTTTTCCCAAACAGTAGAAATACTGAGAACAATTTCTAATTTGTTTTCCTTTTTCCATCAATACAATCCTGTAACCTCAATACCGTCTTGTACAATCTTGCCTGCTTTTAAAACAATTGGGTTAGATTAAGCTCAAGGGTTGGGCAAAGTTTATTTTCAAACATCCATCCCTTAAATCTACTTTAAAATGGCCTGGATACTAAGTTAAATGCCCTCTTTAATTGCTGTGTTTATAGTATTGTTAATATTTGTGCTTCTCTTTCCCTATTCTGTTTTAATGGAGGGTGAGGCCAACAGAAAGGGAATCTCCATGCTTCTCCAAGGAAGAAGTGAACTTCTGGCCTGTTCCAGGGTAAGCGCTGGTGCCCCAGCAGGCAAGTTACACATTTCAGTTTTCTTTAAGGACCCAAGGTCACGTCTGGCTATTGATGGGGAACGGAGATGATGAGCCCTGCATAAAAAACAATGACAAGGCATAGCCACAGGAAAAATAAGTGATGTAGGTATACAACACATCTTAAGGTTGTTCTATTTTTCAACGGGAAAAACTTGATTTTATTTCAATGAGAAGTTTTCCTATCTCTGGAGAGTGTGATCATGCCCTGATTGTGGATCACTATTGACTGTGAAGAAGAATAGCCATCACTGTAATGAGGGCAACAAGGAAAAACAAGCAACGGTTACCAGGAATTTAGCCGGCTGTTGTGTAGAAAAAACCTCTGTATAAGAGGGCAGTCTAGGCATTAAATCTGCCCTTATAAAATCAGGATCAAAGGGATTACTGCCAATGCATATTCTATTTGTCACTTGTTTTCAGCTCTGATTTCACTAAAGTCGCTGGAAGCTTTTCCATTGACTTCCAGAATTCAGCCCTATGTTTGCTACTTAGGTAGCATTTAAAAGTGGCGTTTCTGTAAAGTAAAAGCATGTATACCTACCAATCCTTAATCCCTTTTAAGCACAAAGTTTATGTGATTCATTGGCAAAACAAATTTCTGTAAAAAACATTACCATTCTGTGTAACTTTTGTTGCACGGCAGATTGAAAAGAAGTGCCATTGGCAGTCAAATGTTAGCACAAGCATGCACTTTTTATTTACAGACCCAGACAGTAAATCAAACTTCTTAGTATAGCAAATCATGTCCTGCTCTTGACTCCAAGGAAAGTTCATGAGCATTAATATTCTTTCATTTTTTTCCAGCAACTACAAAGCTATATTAATATATGACTATTTAAACTGTTTGAAAAATGTCTTTTAACAGGAACGTTATATATTGCTTTGTCTGAAGTAGATCATACCAGAGTTTGCTCTACCTCTGGGATACATGGAAATACTTGGGATCAAACCTGGAGAAAGCCAGTTCTGTTTCATTCACAGAGTGAGCGTGACACTTCACCATCTTTGTGTGAGAAGCTGGAGCTACAGCAAAAGCCCAAGAGCTTTATTCTTTCAGGTCTTCCTGTTCTTACTCACCAGAATGATTTATTTCAGGGAGATGTTAAAGATAAAATTACTAAAACACATTTTTAGAAGTCCATTTTTGACAGTCAACCTCTTAAGTCAACCAAAAATCCTCACCAAATTCAGATTTGCTTGGAAAACATTTTGCAAAAATGCTGCTATGATATTTTTCCAACAGAATTCAGAACATCTGTTTCCCTCAAACTTCATTTAAATGTCCTCAGAAGTTTTCATCCAGGCATCAGCCAGCTCTATGCCCCAGCCAGCACACCAGCTCTGTGCTTTTGACTGGTGGCATGGCCAACTCAGAGTGCTCTGGACTTGCCCCTGCAGCCTTTGTCCCGCCATTGCTCCACCCGGCTCGGCTGTGGGACTCTGGTCTCGAACAGCCCCTGGGATGGAAACAGAGATGTGTAACATGGGCAGCTGCATATGTGAGTCATGCTCCTAAATGCAGAACAGATGTGGCCAGGATGCACTCTGACTCTTACTGCCAAAGACAGGATATCTGCGACCATACTCTGTTCCACAGATTAGTATGCCGTGCCTGCTATGTCATGCCCTTCACTGTTTGTTAATCCAAGCTGATAGCTTACTTTTTAGAAAGAAGACCCTTTTCAGAAAGCACTGCTTCTAACTTCTGATGTCAGCTATTTCTATCGTGTGTATTTGGAAACTATCCATTAAACATCAGTGAAATACAGGCAGGCAATGCTTTCTTTAATGGGGTTGAATATTCTCTCTTGTGATTACAGTCTGTTGGCCTAAAAAACAAATGTCATAAGCTGGTGGGCAGAAGGCTTCCATTTGCATACACACACTGCAACACCTGAATTCCTTCAGAAGTAACAACTTTTGTTACTTGCTACAAGAAAAGTGTAAAGTGGGAAAGCTGCAGAACGAGTGTCCTATACCCACAGCCAGAGCACCAACCCCCAAATCTCACACTGCTTCTCAAATCTTTTTGTCACATGTGACAAAAGAGAGTGAATGGGTGGATTTCCCCTACAGGGCACTGATCGGAGAGCATGATGACAGTGTGCAATGTACAGTAGATCAAATAACTCTCTTCCAGCAGAACATTAAGCACATTGGCAATTTTATATGCTGATTTGTGGTATCTTTTCTCTCAGTTTTCCTGTTCACACAGGACTTTGTGGAAGCAGCTAATGTAATGAGTCAGTGTTATTAGATGACTTCATTACCCTGATGTCTTATCATTAGATATTTAACACAGAGCAATTCATTTTTCACTGTCAAATCTCTCTACTCTTTCCTTCTTGTTTTTCTTTTCCTTCCTTTCTTGCCCATTTCCTTCCATTTCCTTTAGACTTTGGTACATTCTGAAAATGCATACACATAGAGTTTTATGGACAAGTTCAGTTTCAGAAGGGCTCTGGCCCTCCTCAGACACTGTTAATTTCATCAGTTTGGAACAGTCTGAACTAACCTCAAAAGAACTAGATGATATCTACTGAGAGACTGAATTTTCAACTTAAAAGCAGAAAAAGCTTAGATTCACATGGAAAACTGTGAGAACACATTCCAACCAAATTTTGTCCAAGACTTCCTAAAACTCTATAATGAACACCATGTGCAGATGAGTAGCTGTTGGCACGCACAGCCAATGCATTCATGGACTCCATTGTCCATGAAGCTTTGCACATAGACCTTGGACCTCTATCCTGAAAATATTGGCCTGATACGTGATAGATCTGTTGTCCTCAAGCAGCTATTATTTGCTATGAGTGATGGAGCAAATTTCTAATATTTCTGTCACCATCTGTGCCTATGTACTTTAACAAACATGACTGGAAATTATCCTGTGCAACTTGATCTCCCTTGCCCTGTGTGTAATGCAGGATATAGTTTTGGATGGCTTGAGACATGTTTTTCCTACCATATATATGGGGGATGGGTTAGGAAGAAAGGGAAAGTTAGCCTAACTAAACAGTTTAAGTTGCTTTTAGCATATAGGAATATGTCCTGGCAGAACAGCTGAGTACAGCCTGTGATGGTGGTCTTTATTTAAAAAAGAAAAAAAGAAGTGTTCAGTTTGTGAAACCCACGGGAAAGGAAAAGATCTTCATTTTTGGTTTACCAAACACACAGATTGCATGCAGCAGCCACACATGCTACATTTGATACAGCCTGTGGTCTGGAAATTAGGATCACAAGGTATCCTGGGAACCTGGAAGCAAAGGGGACTACAGGGACTTCTCTCAGCTGGGGTCTCAGCTTTTGCCTCTGCTGAGGCTGCCATCATGCATGCTATTAGCATTCATTATGTGTTTTTGTGATGTGGGTGCATCCCCACCTGGAACAGGTTGAAAAAGCATAAAGGCCATCAAAGTGCTATCAGATGTTATTAACATTTAGCCCACTAAAATCTGGACTACATCTGAACTACTGGCACACAGATGACAAGTCCTACATCCCATTAAGAATTTCCTGAGTCCTCAAACATATTGCTCGTGTAAGAGATGCTTCTGAATGGATTGCCATTCTTTAAATGAAGAAGCAGAGAATAAGAGGCATAATTTCTGTGGTTTCATTAATGGCTTTTCAGTCTAGTCCCTGTATCTTCTTTCTGTCTCTTTTCCTCTCAAGGGGGCTCTTTGCACAGACTCCTCTGGCCTCCCCGTGGCTGCTGTGCTGAAACATGTGCTGGAGCCCAGTGACTGTGACCACTATACTGATCTCTGAAGTGCTCTCCAACCTGAGAGCTGGCTACATAAGCCTTCTCCAGGGCAGAGGCATCAGCCTTTGCTGTATACTCGGTACATCTCAAGTATTTCTAAAACATGTTTATGACTAGATAGCAAATTACTCCTTCCTGTACCTTTGTTGTCATTTTCTCCCTTCATTTCTTCCAACTCTTCTGCCCAAACATTGTTTTCCTCTCCTTACACTCATTCCTCCACCTCTTTCTTTATAATTTCCACACCAGGAATACCTTCCTCTCCTCTTCTGTGTGCTCATGACAGCTGCCATCTTGGCCCAATCAGGAGTGACTGATCCAGCATCTTTCAGCACCAAGTATATTTGATCTGTAAAGCTCTCCAGCTGGGTCTGCATTAACTCATATCCTTTGTGGGTTAGACATCAAGCAACTCTTTCCCATCAGTCACATCTTTCCTGATAGAAAAGTTCTTCCATGAAGCCCTTCACTGCTAATCCACCATCTCCAGCAGCACATGGTGGAAGTTATTATGAAAAGTAGTATTTTGTGCTGGTTTGATGGAAACAAAGCTGATTTCCTTGTCAATTTTTTAGAATAAAATTTCTGGAGGGAGAGACTGTGAATTCTACTAGGCTTTAGACCATGATAAGAGTAGTCAATTCATAAATATTTATGCCTGGAGCTCACTAAATGAGCCACTGCTCACTACTTTGGTTCATCTTCATTAGCTCTGTTGCTTTTTTTACTTAGCTATATTCAAATCATGCTATACAGACTGAATTGTTACTATCAATGTCAGTACAGTGCTGCTGCATGCTTCTCTCTCATCTAGGAGGTTGTTTTTCAACTTTGAAAGTGAGAAAATTAGGGCCAGGCATTCCAATATGTATAAGATCAATGTTTAGCACACCTGTAAAGGAGACATAGATGCCTTTTTACCCCTGACATGTGGGTGTGTGTTGAGCTCTCCACACTTCTTTAGGTCCCCAACACAAGGCAAATGACTATGTCATGTTTGCTGCAGCTTAGTTGTGTTGTGTTGCCTAAATCACATTATTTTTGTGATATATTTAGCAGAAACAGTGTGCGCTAGTTCAGGAAATCTTGGGAGTGGATCTACCTTGCACATATATTTGAAACTGAATATCTCTTCAGAAATTAGATTTAGTGGAATATTTTTTTTAGTTACTTACGTAACAATCTGTTTCACCACATTACAGGCACAGAAATTGGTCACAAGACCATCTAGCCCAGTATTCTGTCTCAGAAAGAGACCAAATTGCCAAAGGAAAAACCTAAGGACACAGAAAGACTGTAGAGATGCTTCCTCAGACTCTGTCAATTTGGGACACAGTGATTATTGAGCCAGAAGTGCTATCTTTAATTGTTTTCCAAGTTTTTCTTTCATGAATTTGTCCTGTCTCCCATTGATCTAATGTAAACTTTTAATTTCCACAGCCTCCCATGGCAAGGAGTATCTACAGCTTAATAATATGTTGTGTGAAAAGCCATTTTCTTTTCTTAAACCTGCCACATGCTAGTTTCATTTGGCATCCTCTAGATCTTTTAACGGAAGATGTTAAACAATGATTCCGTCAGCCCCTGTTTACCTCCTCCATGCCACTCGTGATGTTAGAGATCTCTCTCACATAGTCCCTTGCCTCTTTCCAGACTAAAGAGACCTAGTCTACATCTCTCATGAGGAAGCTATTCCATACCTTTGTTCATCCTTTTCCCTGGCCTCTGAACTTTTTGCCATTTCGTTCTCTCTTTCTGGAGTTGGGGGACCAGAGCTGCACACTGTATTCAAAAGGCAGGCACACCATGATTTTACAGAGTGGCATGGTGATGTGATTTGCTCTTTCTGCTACGCTAAAATTGGTTTTATCCCCACAACTGAAAAGTTCTATAACAAGGCAAGCTGCTTATTGCCCTCTCTTGGCCATAATTAGAATGATTTGGTGCAGAATCCATTTGCAGCCAATTTGCAACCAAAATTCCCTAAGACCAAAAAACGAAATGTGAAACAATCAAGTTACCATCTGAGTGAGAAATCTATATGGCAGACAAATTCTAGATTAATCCTTATGCATAAATGTGATCTCACTGAGCAGCTAGTCATGTAACTTAAAGACCAGTTCTTACTAACACTGGAAGCATTAGGCATATCATAAGGAAAAAGCCTGAGGAACAGGAAGTGCAGTTCTCTGATCCAAAGCCCACTAAATCATACGAGTCTTTTCATTGATTTCTGAGAATATTGAATCAAGTCCAAAGTTCTATACTGATAAATTTTAATTCACAGACAAGAAATGAGGTAATATGAGAACAGTCTGAATGGAAGGGCATTGTACGTGAAGCCAAAATCACAGCATTAAAAACATTAAAACATTAAAAAGCTTACTAGAGTTCCTTCCAGCTGCTATGTTCTTTATTATTAACCTTATAAAGCACTTTTGTATATATCATCACTCCATATATTTTGCACATTATGCATTTTGCATATCATCAGTGCTTAAACACCAATAATTATTAATAATGGCTGGATATAAATTACCACGTACATGAAGTGTAACAGAAATAAGATACTGTATAAATATTCTGAAAATCTCAACTTCAAACAGCAAGCTTCCTAGTAAAAATAATGTACATTCTGTCACGATCAAGCATGCTTTTATAACTAGAGTTGTCATTCACCTTCAGTATATGCATATAACGTTCAAGCTAAGAGGCAGTTAAAGTCAATGGTTTCTTTTATGGGGTGTTATACATTTTTAACAGACAAAAATATCTATCATTGCTAGCATGATTCACATTATGAATAATATAAATAAAATCTTGAAGAACAGCATTAGTCACACAAGTGTGCTCCACAGGTATAGAACTACAGGGTCTTCACCAGATCCCCATGAAATAGGTAGGTTGTGCCCTTCTTTCTATGAGTGGGTCAAGGAACTCACAGAAGTGAAGCAGCTTGTTCAGAGTAAAACTGTCATGAGAAGTAAGGATTTCTGGGATTAGTGTCCCCAAATCATCATGCTTTTTTAACAACAAAGATGTGGCCTTCATTCAGTGGCTATAGTGCAGCTTCAGGTTTTCTGTGTGCCTTCCCCCGTATGTTCTTCACAAGAGCAGAACTTCTCATAAGCACATTTATAGCTGGACACCATGAAACACAGCTGGGTCTGTACTTCTCTCTAACTCTCTCAGACAATGAATCGTATTACAATAGCATTCAGTCACACTTCATTACTGATAGCCACAACCAAGCTGTCCCTGGCTGCAGCCTGGGTGGCAGGACAGAGATGGGCCTTGCTTGGGCAAGTGCTGAAAGAGAAAATCCTAACCTGGCTGTTTGGGGGAGAGAGGGTAGAAAGGTTATGGAAAATCAGAGCTTTGCAAAGAGATGCTAGGGAGTGCTGGTAGGTAGAGCTTTCTGTTCTTTTATCATGCGTCATCTTTTTTTATTATTTATGATATGGGACTCCTCTTGGAAAGCACTCCCTAGAGATGTCTACACTTAGTGTCTCCTGAGGTATTCAGCTAGTTTACAGCAGATTCTCACAGGAAATCACAGGAAAATATGCCTCTTGCAAGCCCAAGGCATGGAGAGGAAATATACAGTAGCAGCTTCATCTGATTGCAGTGGCCAGTGCTTACAAGGGAGAAATGACTCATCTTATTTTGGATATATCTTCTTTGGTGTAATCTTTTTATCCCCACAGAATGAAATCACCTTTTTATAAAAAACAATTAAGCGGTCTTGGCCAAGCTTAAAAGCAATGAAAACAATTTCCATGCCAATAATGATATAGAAGGAAAAAAACAAGAAAAACTTGGGATGTTCCAGTTGTGTATCTCCAAACCCAATAGTTGTCAAGGTGATAAAGCAGAAATAGAAGGCTTCCTGAAAATCCAACCTGGTTTCCCAGTTTGGAAGAATAGCAGCTGCACAGGAGATGTACACAAAGATAACTAGTACCATCAATACAATGGGCACATCTAATTTTTCTAACTCTTTTCCTATTTTGTCAAAATTCTCAATTACACTTGTCATTTTCTTTCCCCTCTCTAGTTCAGGACATGAACTCCATCTCTCAATGCTTTTAGTTCTTGATGTTTTTGTGTATTCATTTTCTCTGGCAATTAACATTTCAAAAATTTCAGCATTGCAATATTGGATTGACTTCCTTTTAACAGCTGACTGACTTTTCAGCACTTCCACAATACTCAAGGGTTCATTTATGACTACTTTAGACTTCATCAGCACTGATGCTCTGGATTTTGTTTCACTCTCTGTTTTACACGTAGATACAGAACAGAGTTTAGAGGCTAGAATTTTTGACTGTAGTTTTCTGAATTCATTGTAACACTTGGATAAGATGGTTGCAAGGATGTCTCCCATGTCTGTCAGGACCAAGAACATCAGAGGGATGCCAAATAAAGCATACAACATACAGAGATATTTCCCAGTCCGTGTCATGGGATAGGTATTACCATAGCCTTGAACAAAAACAAAATAGGGAAGAGAAGGGAAAGGGGGAGAGAGAGAGAGAGAGAGAGAGAGAGAATATTGTGATTTATTATGTATTAACCCAAGCCAAGCTTTTTACAGTTGTCAATTTTAAAGAGGTATATTAGTCCATAGCATAGTGTTCTTTTTAGCTTTGATTTGAAGGTGTTAAAACTTCTGAGTCTAAAATGTTAATGATCTCAGAGCATCCTACCTCTTTGAGTATTAGGAGGTTTGGGGTTTGCCAGTTCTGTTGAATTAACTCTTCCTACTGTATCTGCATTGGTTGTTTGACTTCACTGCATGACAACAAGAGGCCATTTAGGGAAGAGAGCAGGCAGGCTGTTTGTATGAGAAGCAAAAAGCTGGGCTAGTCAAAGACCGGTGTGGTGGCTGTGGCCTGGTGGAGGCTGTTATTAGGAAGGTTTTCCTGATCTGGGCTTCTGGGCTGAGTGGAGTCCAGAAGGCAAGACAGCAAGAGAGGTCATGGACCCCAGGATCCCTTGGCAGAGAAGTCAGGCTGAGGGCTGAGTTCAGAGAGACAACAGCTAATTTTGTACTGATGCTTGGTGGGGGCTAATTGCCTCTGCTCTCCTGGAATGCATAAGGAGCTGGGGATCATCTCCTGACTGGACTCCAAGATCTCACAGTACAACTGAATGATTTCTGTGGGTGCAGCTCTGAGCTCTGGGAAGATTCAGATCTGGATGATCTGGTGTGAATTTTGAAATTGGGACAGCACTGTGGTTCAAACTGAAACAATGAGAACCATACCCTCAAACTTTATTTCTTTGCCAAAACTACTTGTGATGAATGGTAAGCTAATAATGTAATTTGAAATCATCTCTAGTTCATCAGCTCTAGCTGTAATGACAGATGTTGTATCAACTTTATATTTGTACTGGCTTCATAGTTTTCAGTCTCTTACATGTACACAGAAAAACAAAGCATCAGGTGAGGAAACACATGTTTATTCTAGAGTACTAAAGCTTACAAATATCAATTGAAACAAATAGGAATGAATTACCAGTCATACAACCTTTATGACACATAAAATGGTAGCAAAAGATGTGCCCTTCCCCTAAATTCAATTTGAGTATTTATATTTACTTCCTCTAACATCTTGGATATGAAACTTAAATTGTGAGTTAGTTTTTCCAGTACAGTGGAAATATTAATTGTACTGAAGTTTAGCAACCCTTCTTTTTTTCCTCCTCCAAAGAGACATAAAGTATTTCTTCTGTCCCTTCAAAAACATTGTTTCTTTCTAGATGATCTTCTAGGGTATGTATTTAGTCTGTAACATTATTAGCTCATATGCTGTGGTATGTCTTCCTTAATAAGTTTTGGCCATTCATCTTCATTTTCGCTAAGGGCTGCTGTAGCCTTTGGTCTGAATCCAGCCTCGGCCACAAATTTGCTGTGATGCACTGACAGACTGTTTATTCTCTCTCACTCTGTTCCCTACTCATTAATTGGGAAGGTTAATACTTACTGCTGAAGCAATCAGTGAAGATTAATTATTACAGTTATTGTGCAGAGTGATTTTCTTTTCTTTCTTCTTGATTTCCACACATTAAAAATACCTAGTGCAGTCCCAAAGGTTAAAACTTATCTTGAGCTTAAATTTAGCCATCCAGAAATCTAGCTGAGGTGAGCCAGTGGGCAACTTCTGCAGACACTACAGAAATGGCAGTTCAGACTGCTGATCTTTAGACTAATGCCTTGCTTCTTCTAGATAGTTAAAGGTAGCTAAGTTGACTCCCACCTGAAGTGGTTTAAGAATTCCTACTATTGCAAATAACAAACCCACCACAATGGGAATAGCCACCTGTTAGCAACAAATATTCCAGGCTTCCTACTGTTTCCAAAACTCAGCTCAAAATCCAGACCTTACCTAGGAAGCCTTCATAATACCCAGAGCTATGAAGACCAAAAATAATGGTAGTTTAGTAATAATTGTGTTGGGTTAATGTGTATGGACACATTTCTAAAGTCCCATGTCCCATTGACAAGACAAATATATCTAGGCAAGAAGTTTTCAACAATGTGATTTTTCATCAGCTTGCTGAAGTCAAAGCTTTCTGATAAAATGTACTCTTTCAACTGTTCCAAGTTCAGTTCTGTTTGTACTAATAAATATTCACTGTGGTGAGAATTCTAAGTCTGCATCTCCAGTTTGTGTCAGAAGTATTAAGCTATTCAAATGTACCTGTGAAGTAAAAAGTATGTCATTATCTGTACAAAACAGAAGTGCTCCAGCATGCAGTACTGAGGGAGGCATGCTTGGACAACAGCCAGCAGTACTCTCAGGCCTGCAGGAAGCTGAGTTTGAAGATGGTCAATTTTATAAGAGCCTGAGGTTCAAGTCTCTGCTCTGACTTAGACAGCAAGGGTCTCCTACATGCTCCAAGTGAACGTATTAACTCTCACACTATTCACTGCCTTTGCATAGGACAGGCTCCTTATAAAATGCACCTTTTGTTCTGTGAAAGACTCCGCTGAGATCTTGAATATATCCTAATGCCATGGAGAGATGTCTTTGCAATCTGATACAATGCTGTGGGACTCTTCCCCATCCAGCTTAATTCTGACCAAGTATTTAGATAGCCAATGCCTGTGCTTGTCAGCATTTGAGAAAGATTACCAGAAGAATAAAAGCAGCATTGGAAATGAGCTTGAAAAGCTGTGTTTAGCAAAGCGGAGGACGCCAAAACCAGAGCAAATGTTTTTGTTTGGATCTAGGTCCTTCTTTGAAATATGCAGTCAGAATGAAAGATTTCAGAGTGTGATTTAAACATCACTGTTAAGCCAGAAAAGTGTGAACAACATGTTAATTATAAAGCCATAGACTTGCAAAGCTAGGTTAGACATAAGCAACTGTGAAGCAATTTGAAAACAATATATGCATAATGAATTACCTCTTTCAGTGAAGAAAATGTTATCCAGCGTAAAGCACAACAGTGGGACAGATAAGGTTTGCCTGAAAACTGGAGTTCTATTTTAATAAAACAGTCTTATGCATATGTCATATTTAAGCATATGTTATGGTATGCATGTAATGACAGAGCTAATTAACATGTGCCATCACTATTACCTAGATTCTGACCTGTCTCTGTGACTGAGCTGCAACAACACAATCTGTGTTTGCAGAACCCCTAGTGGACTCATTGTGGATACTCAGGAGAAAATTTCAAGGAGGGGGGGTTATGGCTGGGTTTTATTTTATTTTATTTTATTTTATTTTATTTTATTTTATTTTTGATTCCCTGGAAGAAGCACATTAGAGAAGACAGTTCTGGCATTTGATTCTGTAGGGAGCACTTTACCTCCGAACTTACCCACAGTTGTGAACACTGTGCAGCAAAAAAAGAGGGACCCAAAGAAAGTCCATATGTCTTTTGGATTGACAAACCAGTCTCGTTCAGCTGTGGTGAGCAGCACGCGGATTTTTTCCTTAAATACCTCCTCATTTTCTGTCATGTTATCTGTTACAATAACAACAGGACATACACTGAGTGTTTGCAGATCCCCAGTCAAGGACCAGCCAGCCTAAGTCTGTTATTCCAGGGAAGACAGTTTACTCCAGCTGAGGATTTGTTCCTATTCTTTTGGAAGATAAAAATATTTACCCTCACCCCCCCTTTTCCCACTGAAAAACATCAGCGGAGTCTGGCGGCTTTGGTGGAAAAACAAACATGGAATAAACAAGCAGTGTTGCAACAAAGTCAAAATATGACATAAAAATAAGCACAAAGAAGCCATGCAAGAAGGAAGATGATAGAGAAGTAAGATTGGATATTCATCTCATGTTTCATTTTGCACTCCCCAGGATTTTAGTCATCTTCTGACCCAAAGACCAAATGGGGCACTAGGACTGTGGAGTCTTCAGGACACGACCAGCATAAACTACAGTGGTGGCACTGCCCAGTGCCCTGCTGTGAATACGTGCCTTCTCTCAGTGTCTGCACCCTCTCATTCCTCCTCAGTGTGGCTCAACTGTGCTTGAAGAGAATTTTCTACAAGGGGGTTTGTCCCAAACAGCAATGGGAGGATCATCATCTCAGCACAGCTTCCTGAGCGAAAGTCCAAGCAGGAGAAGAGCCCATGACAGAGAGCCAAGAGGCTTTTATAGCCCTTCTCCTCTCCTTTGCCCCTCCAGCAGCACTACTGGCTCTAGGGTGCAACAACATACAGTGGCTCCATCCAGCCCTCTAGCTGGCAGCCAAAACCCCCATCGCCAGAGGGCTGGTAGGGAGGGTCAGAGCTGGGAAGTGAGTGCTGGAAGAGACTTCCTAAGCCCGAAAATTCAGTTCCCAGAAATCAGAGGGAGATTCCACGGAAATCTCAGCCTTTCCTTCATGATCTTAGTTAACTTGAAAGAAAGAACACAGGCACCTCAGGAAAAATATCTTCAGGCAGGAGCACAGGGACCAAGGAAGCTTGCAAAGACAAAATTACAGTGAAGGGAGATAAGCAAACAATATCAGTCATTAGCTAAGCAGAGAGAAAACCCTGTTTTCATGCTCAACTATTATTTTGATGAATGCATTTGAAAGGCAAAAATCTCATTCAGAAAGAAAGGCAATGAGTAACTCCCTGTACATACCTGATAAATTTTTGGAGATGGACCACAGATTCTGCAGAAATTTCCTATATCCTTCACTTAAATTGACTTTCCGGTTACCTTCAATATGGGAGAACATGAGAGCCCCAAGAAAAGCATAGATCACAAGAGACAGGATGAAGCAGGCATGAGGAAACACTGCCCAAAATATTTTTTTGCATCTCCTTTTACCTTGCAGAGGCTGTGATGTTGGCGCCATCCTAAGTTCTATTTTTTTTTAATGAAAGAGAGACAGCTTTTAGAAAAAAGGATGAAGATGTAAAAGCTTTTGCATCCTAGAGAAGCTTCTCCTGTGAAAACAAGGATTGTTCTGCCTCAGGCTTTCAGATCCCACATCTTTATAAGTGTAGATTGCACTACGGTCCCAATGGAAAAAGAGCACAACTAATCAAGCCTTAAAATATTTTTCAGTTGATGATACACCACTCTGTGTCCCTGAATTACTATTGATCTGTGAGTGCTGTAATGCACACAGATGACCAGCTTCTGTGGGTTTCTACTGGAGCCAACTCATGTTTCAAGTTTCTTGTTCTAAACTACAGTTTCTCATTGACACAGTGGAAGCAAATGTCTAACTCTCAGGAGGCAAAATGCACAAAGTGATGGATTTCTATACAACATTCTTCCAGAAATGAACAGAGAAAATTAAAATTAGTCAAAAAAGGGTATGGCACCAGTTGTTGTTCCCTCAGGGCATAGCATAGAACAATTCATCTCTCTTCCTGAGCTCTGTCTGTACCACATAATATTTCTGGGGGGGTTCTTTTGAATTTTAAAGGATTTTTCTCAAAAGGAGTCAAAAGGTTTTGTCCAGTCCTCACTTGATTAAAGTCTTCCCTTTAATCAAAACTGCCACTGACCTTAGTAAGTAAGAATTGACTTGGACTTCAGGGGTCTGTTCAGGGTTAGTGATCTTTGGAAAACTGCATCCAGCTTTAAAACTAAAACTTTTCCTTTCATCCATCACTCTAAAACACTCAGAGCAATGAGTAGTATTACTGCCCTTCACCATGTTAATGGTGGTAGTAAGTGGAGTCAGACTTTACTGAAGAAGTTATTAAATAGTCCATCCCCAGGGAGACTCTAATTAAAAATGGAAACAGCCTTGTTCATCCAAGAGCTACTGAGTTATATGCAGGTAAAATGTCCATACCATGAAGAAAAACTACATCATCATAGTGATTTCTTCTGGGTCAAACCCTCAGCAAATTGGATCACAAGATATCATATGTTTGTTAATATGGCAGCCTCTACTATAGAACAGCTAAAAGAATAAAATTGCTGTAGGGAGTGTGGTACTCCATGCTGGAAGCATGATGCTTACTTCTCTTGAAGTGTTTTATAGAGAGTGAGTAAGCATGATATATAAGTTGATGGAATTTACTTGGATTTCTAGAAGTTTTGACAAAGTCAAATATTTTTAAGATCAAAGTTTTTCTCTTTTTAAGGAAATTAAACAGCTGTGGCATAAGAGCAAAGGTCTTCACATGAAAAAATAAATGGTTAATAGAGAGGAACAGAGAGGGGAGTAAATAGTGGAAGGAAGTCCCTGGTGGAGTTCTGCAGGGCTCCATGCTGGGGCTCTGTTGTTCTGCACATTCATAAATGATCTGGAACAAGGGCAAGCAGGGATGACAATGTTTGCTGACGACATGAAGTCATTCAAAGTAGTAAGATCAAGGGCAGATTGGAAAGGTTTGTAGAAGGACCTGAGGATGGCTAGCAATAAAAAGGCAGATAAAATCAGTGTAGATGCGTGTAAAGTGGGATAAACAATCTTAACTTCACATACAAAGTAACTGTCTCTGGACTGACTGTCCCCACTCAGCAGCAAGGTCTTGGGGTGTAACAAACAGTTCCACAAACACATCAGCTCAAAAAGTCAAATCATATGTTAGGAATTATTATGAAAGAAATTGAGACTAAAGCATAGGACATCTAAATACTGCTGTATAAATGCATGGTTTGCCCAGATCTGGAGTACTCAGTGCATTCCTCTGCTCTCAGAAAGGATATATTAGAACTGGGAAAGCTTCAAACAGCAGCAAGGTTGATTTAAGGTATGGGAAGTCTGGAGGGAAAAAAAAATGAAGGAGTTTATGAAAGCAGTCTTCAAACTCATGGGGCTCAGTAAGTCTCCTGAACAGAAAATAGTTGGCAGCTGGGGAGGTGTTGGGGGAGGTCTGATATCTGTTCACCCTGTCCTGCTGGATGTTCTTCTGTAGGCTGTCTGTTGGAAATAGGATACTTGGCCAAATGGACCCTAGGTCTGAGGCAGTATACTCATGTTTATGTTTTTCTAAAAAAAGATTTTTCACTGGCCAGTATGGTAATTCTGACACAATTTGTCCTGTGGGTTTTGTTGTCTGCTTCTCAGATATAAACTGCTTTCCTCCAAAGTGCTTTGAAACCTTCTCAGCCTCCTCCTATATGTGGCAGGACTGGAAAGTATTTAGCAATTCCCAAGAGCTGCTTAGCTATTTGCAACATCAGGCTTTGAGCTTGTGACAATGAGAAAATTGAATAAAAATGTATTCAGAAATGATTTTTACTTTATTTGCTTAATCTAAACCATTTCCCACTCTTGCTGTATTACATATTTGAACTCAGTTGCTTAAAAGCAAATCACACTAACCACAAGTTATTCCAAATTGAGTTATTGGTACTTGTATCAAGAGAGATTTTTTTGCAGCATGCATTTCCTATTCATGTTAATGGACTGCAAACCTGCACTTTTCCTTACTTCCATTTCTTTGATTATGGCAATGAGAGCTCTGAAGGTGGTGTTTGAAAGCAAAGTTTGTGGCCACAGCTGCAAGTTTTAATTATTCCAGTACAAATATACATATGTTAGAATTCATACTTTGTCTGATTTTCTTTGATTACAAAGGTTCAACCAAGAAGGTCATTGTTTGTGCAGTGAGAAGTTTTTCAATAATCAATAAAACTCTTCCTGCATCTTATTGTCTAACTTGTCAAATGACCTGCTGTTTATATGTGTTCTATCAAACATTGTTGGATTCGGGGTACTTTCAATATTCCAACAGTGTAACACCTTTTCCTTTTTTAAACAAAACCAAAGTGACTTGAAAGAGAGCAAGTGCTTTATAAAAATGGCAACAGACTAAACTTTTTGCTTTTATTTGCCTCCGGCATTGATTCTGATGGGATTATTGGCAAAGGACTAAGACCCCAGCTTAGCAGTACCTCATGACAATGTGAATTCAAAATGTTCAGTTCAGGATGGGATACTAACAAGAATCACAGAGGATTTGATCTATTGCTGCTAGGATATGCACCCTGGAATTTCCAGAATGCACTGAAATATACATAGCTGCCCATGCAAACAAGAGTGTTTTCTGTATAAATGTAGTATCAGCCCCAAGCAACAAAAAACCCAAGTAGCAGCAGTAGTTGCATTAAGAAAGGAGCTCAAGGCTGTGTAAACATCATTAAATTTAGTCACCAGGCATAGTGCTAAGATGGTGGTGCACCCCATTTGTGGAGGAGGGCTAGAGAGGGGCCAGTGAGGTTTCAGGCCCCTGAGACCATTTTCAAAGGACTCTTTCTACCCCCTATATGCCACGTGCATCCCCTGTCCCTCCCACCAGATCTTGAGACCTGTCGCCGGGGGATTTCAGCCCATACTGGGGCACAAAATCAGTGCTGGTCCAGGCCCAGCCCCTGCACAGACACATGGCATTTGTGCACAGTATATGTATTCTGCCAGAAAAGTGACATGTGCTCTTCATGCATCCCACAATTATTTTTCTCCTCCCTACCCCAACGATATTTTTATGGGTATGACTCTTCATCTTAACCCCAGTTTCCTCCTGATATCTCCTATTCCTTCTACTGTCCCCTTACACCTTACACTGCTGGGAATGGAGAGGCAAATGCACTAATTGGCTGTGTAGAGTCTATTGGATACCCTGGGAGATGGTTTAGCTTGCTTTGTATCCACCTGTGAAAGTCTCAGCTTTCTCTTGAGTAAAGTGCTTGAGCTTGTAACCTCTGGGAATATTTGAGAGCACTCAGCATGAGCATCTGGACACTGTATATAATGCTAAGTGGATTCAAAGATGTCCAGGACTCTCACTCTGAATAATAGCATTTCCTATTTTATTCTTTGTTCACATGAAAGCCAGGCAAATGGTCCCATCCTTCCATTCATCAGAAACAAGTGCTCTTCCTACCAACCCCATGGCCTGGGAGAAGCCAAGATTTGGATACTGGTCCCTGCTCTTCCTCTTTTTCTAGCAGGTCACATAGTCAGAAAACACCTTACTAAGCTGTCTTTTTCTCCTGGTGACTAGACAGCAGGACCAACCTTTGTCTACTCACCAAGCTAACCATTCACTTCTTCCTCCACTCTCCCCCACCCCTAAATCATTGGCTATGTGGAAAGACATTACTTATCCCTCTTCTTTCATGCCTTCACCTAGCACAAGGAAACAGCAGTAGTCTAGAAGGAGCATAGCTACTCCCTCTGGCACCCAAAATTGATGAAACATTACTCCTTCCACACTGCCCCTATGGGAACTTGTAACCTTAATGTCATCTCTCTCCCAACACTTCATATGCAATTGCCCACAGGAGCCAGTGACATAAGCACAAATGGAGAATTTGGTTGAGGCAGAGCCCAAGTTTCTCACAGGCTAAAGCATTTTGTCAGGCTTTTCTCTTTGCTTTGCACTCTCCTGCTATTGGGACTATGTGCTAAGTGAGAGTACGCTCTGTTTGTAACTGAGAAGGGAAGCTGTTTCTCGATGGACAAACACTCCCTCAACCTCAGACTTTCCTTTTGAGACTTCAACCCCTTTCTAAAGGGCCGTGGAGAAGTAAAATCAAATACTGACAGATACAGTGCAACAGTTCTTAACTAGTGCATGGAAGGCTTTGCAAACAAAGCCTGGTCACTGTTACATCACAGTAATGTGTGCATTGCTCATTTATTTGTGCGACTCATTTGAATGATGTGATAACACTTCACGGTGCTATAACAAATGGAAAGGTTAATATCGCAATGAGTCACCAATGTAAGACCTCACTGCAAATGAGACACTGTGCAGGAGCCCTGGATTTCCAGATAAGCAAAGGGGATTACTGAGGTTCAGCTACATGTCTTATGCCAAAGTCTTTACTGAGTTAATGTAGTGAACGTAATGCTAGTATAGTGGAGACTATCTCAGCCCAGTAGTTTCATTTTAAGGCAAACAAGCTCCCTGTGGAGAGATCAGAAAACTGCTTCTTTGGAATTTAATTAACATTAGAACATGTGAAATTATATGCTGCATAAAAGCTAAGCATCATGATTCATGTCAAGAAAGAAATTCCGCACTATTTAACTTGGCAAAAAACTAAGATTCAAGATGACAAATCTACCCTGTTTTCCTTGAAAAAAAAAAAGATTTATTCTTTATTATTATTAATGTAGCACCATAAACATGTAAGTAGCTTAAAAGAGGGGATCCTAAAACCTCAAATACTGGAACAAGCTATTATCTGTAAATGTCCACCAGCATGCATCCTAGATTGTCTCTGTGAGTGGCATAAACCATCTCAATTCTCAACATGTAAAATGCTAATGTAAAAACATCTCCTGAACCCAGTGCCGATGTCACATATATGTTCCTTTAAACAGAACAGTGATGAGCAGTTGTGATTCACAGGCTGATTACACTTAGGTCAAATCTATATTTGGAACAGCTCCTAGGTTGAAGGATTATTAATACCAAAACTGTACTTTTTGCATAATGCTTTCTACCCTCAGCCATCCGCATCACTTTATAAATTACAGGCAGGATTCTGTAGGATACCAATAACTGAACACCTCTTTCTGCTTCCCAACACCAGTGACTGGATGATATATGGATTTATGTCAGTGTCCCAGAGTTTCTTGAACTTCAGGCTAAATTCTCCATCACTTATTTTCATCCCAATTTTTCTAATAACACTCTAAGTAATTTCTCTTCCCATTTTGTGTGAAGTATTCCTACAATATTTGCTAATTGCATTATCCTAACACTCATTACTCACTAAGGATTCAAGGTGTGGAAGATACCTTTACAGTTGGGTGTGCCTCAGGAAATCATTGAGTTGACAGTTCTCTTCAAACTTCTTTCAGCTCTGAGCCAGGCTAGATGAACTTTTCAAACCTTGGCCCACCCATTTCAGTTAATACATCATTAATTGGCTTACCTTTTGTAATGCTGGCCCTTTAAATGTTTTTAGAAGTCATGGGAGCAGCTTCTAAGTGCTTTTTAGTGATTCAGTAAACAACATTTTACTATCTTAGTGGGGAACGCTCTTTCAAGCTCTATAAACGTCAAGGGTAGCTTCACATGTTTAATTAGTTTAAGCCACAATTCCTTGGTGATGCAATCCTGGCTGGGTTCACGGGTAAGACTGCATTATGAAAATGCCTTCTGCAAAATGCTTTGTGTTAGAAAGGAATGTAGCGATGAGAACTGCATGCCCATCTTTTCTGAGGAATTTCTTATAAAAATGGAGTTGTGGAATGAAATCTTTTTTCCCACTTTTCTCAATAAAAAAGAAAAATCTTTTCTTACCTCTGAATGGGTCATCTAGGCAAAAAGCCTACCACATGCTGTGTGTATGAACCCATTGGTCTCACAAAGGCTAGATTTTGCCCAAGGACATTGGGCTCTTTCTGAGATTGCCTAACACTCAGGGTGCTCATCACTGCTGACACTCACCACTGCTGCCTGACACTCAGGCTGCATGCAAAAAGCAATATAAATGACCAAACAGAGCCTTCTCCACAGCCATTTGGGAATTTGAGCTGTATGGGTAGAGTAGCTTAACTGCAGGCTAGATACAAATTCAGGGAGGGTTATTGTTTGAAGCATGCCAGCCAGCCAAAGACTTTAGCTGTTTGCTTCATACTCTAAAAGATGGGGCTTTAGGGTAGAGCAATAGCTAGATGCAAGCTTGGACTGAAAGGCAAGGATTTTTCCCTACAAAGATATGACTGTGAGGGGCTGCCCGTTGTGTATTTGATATTTTTATAAACATTCTCCAAGGACTAGTTACACCCAGGGTCATATTAAGATTGATAGGCATTCAGAAAGAAAAGGGTCACGGGTTGAGCTGTTGGGAAAAATCTGCAGAGACACTGTAACACAGTTTTCAGATGGACCCTGGAAGGTCCTACACATGCAGAGTAGGGAGGAGGCAGAAGGTCTTCAGGTGACTGTATGTCCCCATAGAGTAACGTGTGTGGCAGCTCTGACCGTAAGGAGAAGAGCAGCTTTCTGAATCATCCAGCATCAGATGCCGTTGCTTTGCCACTGCCTTCCTGCCCTCCTGATGCTACAAGCAAGAAGCAAAACAGCAGTTTTTCACACAAGGGGTATGTCCAAGTCCAAGTCCAGGAGTCTGCCTGGAAAGTAAGCGCCCCCAACACAACAGACCTCCAGCAGTCCTCGGCACTGAATGAGAAGACAACTCTTGGCAGACTGCCTTGGGACTATTGCTGCCATTTCCTAGTCTTTTGCAGGCTAACTGCTGGTGAAACAATAACTACAGGTAGTAGCCATTCCTGTGCTGCCCTCTTATGTACTCTTCAAGAGGTCATTGCTCTGCCACTTATCTCTGTCTGACACTACACTGGCATCGGCTCACTCTAGCTGTGGGGTATCACATCACACCTCCCAGGATTTCTAGGCCATTACGCCAGAATTTTCCTCCAGCTTATCAAAGGCCTCTGCCCATGGAGGAATGCATGTACACACCGAATTTCAGCTGTGCACAGAACTGAGCATGCTCTCTCTGGATTACCATATCCTTGAGGGGACATCAAAGGGATCCTTCCCCCACTCTGTGCCTGTCCCTTATCAAAAACTGCTGGCTCCCAGAAGGCCCTGAAAGAAGAACGAGCTGGGCACAACACTCAGCAATGTGGTAGAAGACCACCCCCAGTTGCTGGCCGAAATGCTTTCCCCAAAAGAGACCCTATCACATTACTCCTGCTAATCAGCTTGTTTGGCTGATGAACCACATCCTAAATAGCTCAGTGGTGTAGTACACAACAAGGACACAAACCCCATCATCTCATTTCAACAGGTCACGGTTCTCAATTGTGTGTAAAGCTTGTAAACACAGCATAACTGTTTCAGTAACGTCTACCAGAGTGGGGGGTTTCCCCTATGAAATATTTCTGGCATAAGTATATTGGCAAGATGTGCACAAAACAAAACTCGTTCGGTGCCAGGAAAACCACTGCTATAGAGGTCAGCAAGCCAATAGATTGGCTTCAGTAATATTGGTCAGGGTAATGTGTAACTATGCTATCAGGAAATCTTGCTGACATATACCACACCACACTATAGGGCACTACTGAAATAGCTCCTGCAAAAGCTACAGATCCACAGACCCTTCTAGTGTCAACAAGACCTAGCTCTAAAGAGAGTATATCGCCCAGAGAGCAGAGGAGGCACTAGCTAACTGGGAGATTTTAACGCTCAGCTGCTTTGTGGTATTGACTGTCTGTCAGCCAGGCAGGCATGGTCTGAGGCTCAGCCCTGGGGAACTGCATGCCTTCTGGTAGACCTCAGACGCATCCCCGGTGCCACTGCTCCTGTTTTTTTGGTTGCCAAGGGCCACAGCTGGTTCTCTCCCAAACTCCAGCTCGTTGCTGGATACAACACACAGGAAATGGTGGTGAGCCACAATCCTTGAGTCTCACTATAGTGTCTAGTTAACAGTACTCATATTTAATGTTTTTTTGGCCACTTCAGCAAATACCTCTTGAGAAAGGGGCAGTTCACACTGTCTCAGAGGTAACATCTGAGTACCTCTGCTCTTGAGAGACAGAGAACCATTTCTAGGGATTTTGCTGGATCATATTTGGAAAAGAGTATTGCTGTCTCATCCCTCTCTGCTTCCATACACATTGCAGTAAGTGCTGTATTTTAGGTCAGGTACACTTTGTTACTCACATTTTCTAGCTAGTCTTTGGACGCTTTACCTGTTGGTGGGCAATTACGGTCCAGCTGCTCACTTCAGCAGTCATTCAATATGCATGTAGCAAAATGCATCAGTCAAACTATGGGCTAGGCTTTAAGAACATACATCTTAATGCCAAAGAGAGTTCTAACTGGAACCCTGAAATGTGGGACAAAACAGAAAAGATCTGTATTTTTTTGCTGCACCAGCCACCACAAGGGCCAGGACCACTGGGCATTTATTTTTCTTTCGTTTGTATATTTGTTTCATGCCAAACCACATTTTCCCCCTATTTTAGCCACAAACTGATAATTCCATTACCTATCCAGTTGCAGCTGATATCTCTTAAATATCACAACACCCAGTTAACTTTCCTTTGAAAACAGACCTTAAAGGACAGGGGAGCATATATGGGCACACTAAGGCTTGCAGTAGTCAAGTGTCAGCAGCAGTACTCAGTGGGCCCCATGCAGAGAAGAGGGGAATACAGGGAGCACCCCTGTACCTGTGCCCTGTACCTGCACCCCTCTGCCCATGGAGGGGACTTATGTCAGCTCCTTATAAAACCATGGCCACCAGGACGGTTGGTACCTGCAGGCCTGGGCGCCTGCTTGCAGTGATGTTAAAAAAAGGCCAATCCACACCAGACACGGGTCACGGCAGCACTGCACGCCATTGCTGAGCACGTGACCCCTTTGACAACCTGGAGCAGTGTTTTCATTTCCCTACCCAAGCAGAGCATGTCAGGCCAGCTTGGTGTGGCTGTTCTGCTTGAATCTCATCTGGATATGAAGAGAAGATATTCTTATGTAGCCCAAGCCCCCAGCTGGGGCAGTACCTGCTCAATACCTGATGGTGCAGCCGGGATCTGGTTCCTACTGTTTAAGCTAAGATGCTGTAATGCAGCAAACCTGACCTCTGAATTGCTAATACCTGGAGTGCCAGTAGGGTATCTCGTCCAGAAAGGACTAGATCCTCTCCTCTCGAAGTACTTAGATGATACACTGTAATTCCTGGTGAGTTGCCTCTGTTTAATGCTGTGGTTTTCTGCACACTGCTTTCAGGTGAATAACTGATTACTTTGGGTTGAGTGATTCTTCTAATATTTGCCCTGGGCAAGAACTGGAGAGATGGATGTGCTATAGGACAATGCTCTTAAAAATATTTCCAAGACTGAAAGAGAGATTTGTTAAAATCCGCACAATGTTTTGGGCTAACAAAGAGTGGTCGAGGCATCTTTAAACAGGTAGCATTCAGCATAACTGAGATTTGCTTTCAAACGTACCGGAAGAGAGGTGCCAATGGACAGTGGGTCCCTCCTTGATGAAATTTCATTTCAGCAATACAGAGAATCTCTCTCCTTCCTTGTGGACAGATGTTTATGTAAGTAAAAGTAAATTAGCTTGGGAAGCACCCTCTGGAGTTTGGACCTTTTCACCCATCTGAAACTATTATAATTTTTTCATTAATTTGAGACTGAGGGGTTGTTTGCACTCCAAAACTGATAGCAGAAATATGCCATTTACATCAATTAAGCACTTGAATTAATGCTTTTATCTAGCTGATTTGTTGCAGAATTTATAGCAGAATAGCCATGTTCTACTTTCATTTAAACTCATGTAACCCAATTTAATGGATATGAGAGCAGGATTACTTTTTTTCTTTAATTATGTGTTGCAGATATTCTAACTGCAGATTCATCACTCAAACCATACTCCTGTTCTTCTGGTTTGCTTCTGTCTTACTTTCTCTGTCCCAGAACTTGCTGGTCTCTGCTATATTGTAGGAGAAACCTACAACATATACAACATGCAATATTACAATGGAAAATCCCAGCCCAAGGTAGAATTATACTCTACGGACTATTTTAAAGACATGTTTAAGGTGACTAAGTTGAATACCTAAAAGGGCTAAGGCTGTGTTAGGGTTGCTAGTGTAACTGGCAATTGTGCAACATGCAAAGAGTCAACTGAGTGTGTGTAACAGATAAATAGTATTTTTATACAAGGAAGCATTGACCCTGCTGAGCATGAGTATTGCATGTTGGCAATAAATCTCTCTCTCTGCAGAATCTGAGTGCAGAGTGATTCCTAAACAGCACACCTGCCAGTGCCTTCAGCCTTGCCCAGAACCACACCAAGACAGCTGTGCTGGGGCAAGACCAAGATCTGTAGAGTGCAGTGTTTCCCCCTCCCTCTGCTTCCACCAGCATGTGCCTAGGGAAGGATGTGAGAACAGGGCAAGCCTGAAGCGATATTTTCTCAGAATAATCTTTTAGCCTCAAGCAATTTGCAGTTCATGGACTTCCTGAGCCAGAGACGGTATCTCTGTGATGGAGAAATCATTTCAGGTATTTCCAAGACCTGTAAAGAAATAGGAGTCCATGGAGAGGAGGTATCTGTCGAGAAAATCTGAGCCTCCACTCTGCCTTTTCTATACTTTATCTACCTTCAATATTTGTTTCCAGGAGAAATTATTGGAGTGATGCAAACAAAATAGCGTGTAAATCAAGACAGCACCTAGTGTCTGGGAGCAAGAGGCAGAGAGGTTGGCTACCTGTCTCCCCACCATCCACTGCCCCCTCGCTGACCTGGCCAGTCCTCAGGCGCGCAGGAGCCCTTGGGCCAGGCCTCTCGGGAGCCCCCCCGCCGCCCCCCGCAGCCGGCGGGCCGCGGCGCCGGAGGGAACGACGGGGCTCGGGGCGGAGGCGAGGGGCCAGCGGCGCCGTCCGGGCGGCCCCGCGCCCGGCAGAGGCGGCGGGCAGCGGCGCTCGCTCGGCGCACGGGGGAAAACTCGGCCCCGAATAACTCCGAACTGCCGCAAGAGGGGGCTCGAAGCACACGGGCCTCCAAGCCGAGCAGGGCTCTGGAGACCTGCCTCTTCGCAAACAGCGAAAGGAGCGGCACAAATCTTCCCCGACCTGCAAAATTCCCCCTGGAGAGGGTGCTGCGCACTCCCTTTCCCCTCCGCGCCCCGCCAAGAATTTGTATAACCAAAAATTATGATATACTCTAAACAGCCAAAGCATTTGCGAGCTTTGGGAGAGTTACCAAGGCAGACCGGGGTGGAGAGAAGCCAGCGTTTTTCTGGGGAAGTTTTGCCAGCTGGGCTAATTCATTCACTCACTCAGCCCATTCACTGGCTGGCTCAGCTTGCCAATTCACCCAGTCTTTGTAGTGTGTCTTTTTGGGAAGATACACGTTCACCTGTTATGATTTTAAGTGAAACTCCCCCTTTGGAAACCAAGTAAGCAAATGCAGCAAGGACACTAGCGGTGGGCTCCTGGGAATTTGCAAGTGAATTCCTGACAATAAATACACACGCACACACACATGTATACAATTATGTGTTGCCTCCCCTTACCTGTTGCCTTACAGATTAAGATATAGAGGCTTGACAATACTTATAAGAGTTGGTTGGCTAGGAAAATGTTCTGAGGAGCTTGATCTTCAGCTGCTGAGAACTGTAGCCAGGGACCAATGCAGGTACAAGCCCAAAATGTTTAACAGGCGCACTAAACACTGTGCTATATGTATGTGGGCTTGCCAGTGCAGGCCTGGGTGAACTGGCTCCTTTTTGAGAGCTCTGTTTGTATCGTAACACCAAATAGCAGCCACTGTTTTTGTAGTTAAGGGGAGAGACGGTGTGAAAGGAAATACCCAGAGATATGATTTTTTGCGACTAAAATTATGGCAAATAGTTGCTGGCTATCCCCCTAGCCAGCCTGCAGCCCTCCAGCTAGTTTGAGAAGTGTCATTTTGACAATAAAAAGCAAGAACCTGAGATAACTCTAATCTCTCCCTTGAATCTCGCCTAGTTCCCACTCACTCCTGTTGAATTTCTAGGCTAGTACCAGGTGAAAGTAAGACGCAGAGATATCACGGTAGCTCTGGATAAGCTCTACCTGCCAGTGCCTAGCCTAAGAGTATCTGCTCTCGGTGGGTCTTTGATCAGTTCCTCCTCACCAGCTCTCCCTGCGATCACACAGGACATTACCCCCCGGGCCGGCTCCCTGTCTCGCGGAGCTGGGCAGGCACCGCTTAGTACCAGCACCTGCTCTTACAGAGGAGAGCATCTTCATTTCTCCCACTTTTATCTCAGCAGGATAAGAGCAGCTGCTGAACACCCTGCTATAGCATTTCCTGCCTCGTTATCCCATAACAGTGAAACCTGGGACATCTTTGAGGGGGAGAATTTCAGCTCTGCACATGCAATGACAAGCACAAAGGGACTGCTAATGGTCTCCACTACAAGATACCTGAATCAGACCACTGCTGTCTTCCAAACGACCCCGGAGAACTGGCTCACTCCTGACTCTCCCAAGATGGTGAATTAAACCTACAGAGCCAATCACCTGAAACTCACACACTCCAGATTAAAAACCCCAGCTCAGGAGCCTGTTTCAAAAGCATGGGATATTTCCAGGTACTTGCTGGAATATGCAAGAAACATGGTCAACAGGGAATTGTCTTTCTTCATGTGATTTGAAGTTTTTACACATCTTTCAGCCAGCTCACAGGGCTTAGGGCACATACCAGCACTCAGGAACAGTGCAGGTGTTCCTGACACTCTTAGGGTTGAAGAGTTCATAACCCTGCCAGTGCATTATGTTCATTCACATACCATGTTTGATTTAGTCACCTCTGGCTGGACACGGACATGCGTGGATGACAGGACATGCATAAGTCTTTCACTTAGAAGTCTATTTGAACAGTTCCTAACGTCATGACTTTCATGGCAATCTCCAAGCAGTTCAACAAGCCAAATATGAGTCAAAGCACATAAACAAGTCAAGTTATAATTTTAAAACAGACCAGAGAATATATACTCTTCTGTCGAGGGTTTTGTTAAAAATTAGCCAATCACATCCTCTCAACTGAATTGCTGGACTCACGGAATCCCTGCCAATCACTTTACAGTCAAACCAGATCCTGTTCCAGATTACTCCCATCCTGTGGAAATAAACTTGTGGGAAATGAAGAGCTAATAGTGCACAATTTATTTTCAGAAGGATGTAATACTTCTGGAGCTACTCTTTGGACTTTGTCATTATTTTTTAAAATACAATCCTCACCTTGTTCTAAATGAAATGGGAGATATATAGATAATAAATATTATTGTGGTACTTATATTTTTCCAAGATAGAAAGTATGGAGAAGTGCTTTCCTTTGTGTAGTCCCTCCTCTCCCTTTGCAAGAGGTCTGCTTTCTGCCCTCTTGCTTATGGAGTCAATTGTGATACCAACACATCCCAGCAAATGTATCCATTTCAGTACGCTACTCTTCATCTTGTTTGTGCCATGGTTTTGTTTATACATGAAATCTTGACCCCTCAGTGATCACGTCTGTGCTGTCTAAGGTGTTCTGCACCTGCAGTGTGAGCAAAGATTTTTATTCTTCACCAGTCCTGCACAGAGAGTCATCACAGAAGATCATCCACAAAACAGCAAGGTTGCAGGGCACAGGACATGGTCAGTTACGGAAGCATCCAGCTGGAAGAGAGAGACCCTCTTTCTCCAATAGCTTTAGGCCAGCACCTACATGGAAGCAGAATGGGCAGCACAATGAACACCGCAGGCAAGATGAACTCTCAGACTGCTCACTGACAGAAAGAAAACTTGTCCAGGCTTTTTAAGCATTTTATGTGCCAGCAAATTCAGAAAATCCCTGATTCAAAAATTTTTGCTTTGGTGTACAGAAATGCACCTGCTTCTCTCTCCAGAATTTTTTCTCAATCATACATAAAGACTCAATCATCAGAAATATAGAAGGTTCTGCATAATACCATCTTTGGGGGGAAAAAAATTATATGGTGGGTAGGGGGTGTAGGTAAATGACTGTCAGGAAAACACTTTTAATACTTGAGTTTCAGCTTGAAATAGTATTATTAGAAAGTGACTGGGAAATTTCAGCCATGTTAAAAAGAAATAGTTATCTGGCATTTTCAAAGGAGGATTTCAGTGAGATCTGTCTATTAATCAGGTGCATTTATAAGTTGGTGTGTGCAGCCTTGTGGCCAGGCCTGTCCAAGTGAAAACAGGAGCTCTGTGCAATCCTGCTGCACTGTCATCCTTGGCCAGTCTGTAGCTGCTTTATGGCCCCATTTAGCAGTGACTGTTGCAGCCAGGGGGCCACAACTCTGCTCCTACCTGTGCACTTCAATCTCTGTTGATTAATATTTGCAAAGCAGGCAGGCAGCCCCAGCTACCAGGTACTCCATAAGAACAAAAAGACAGAATACATAACAGTCACAAAACAGTAAATTCACAGTATTTTGGAAACAAATTCAAATCATATTTTAACTCAAGCTCCAACTGGCTGCTTGTAAACTCAGTAAGTTTGGGGTTTGCTCAAAACTGAAACCCTTAGATTAATCCTGTAGTTAATTATTCACCTCATACTAAATACGTTAAATATAATGTCCTTACTGTGGGGGAAATCTGGTTTATGTGGGTTTTTTTTTTCCCCTTCATCAATTCCACTAAGTGTTACCCCTGCCTTGGGTGGACTTTATAAATAAATGGGAGGATTGAAAGTAATATTCATTGAGTCCTTTCACTGGATTGACTGTAACATATTTGCCAGCATTAAAATATTTTCAAAAGTCTGGAAAATATTTTATTTTCTTGCATATGTTTTCAATAGCTATGCTAATTGTTTGTCCCAGTTGTGCAGATTCCACTGGGGCAAGAGGTGTTCTGATTATTCCCTTTGTTTATGGTATTAGAGTTAGATTATTGTTGATCTTATTCTTATTTGTAACATGTTTGCCTCACTAGGACAGTAATTGTGTCAAGCAAGTTGGAGTCCAATCTACAAAGCTGAATGTTCAGAACTGCAAAAGAAAGGCTCCAATTTTTCAAGCAGCGGGCGTATTACTCCTCCACTTGGATTATTAAATTCTAATTATAGCCTGTTGATCCAGTTACAATGTTGTTTGTAAATCTAAATACAGTTCTTTAAAGCCTGCACTGATATGCATTCTATTTCTTAACCTGTTGATGCTTTGTAAAAAAATACCAGTTTGCCTAATACAGCAGGTGGAAGTTAGCTTGCTCCTGATCAAGCTCTCCTGTCCTCTATTGTATCCTTTGGATACGTTTATGAACAAGTGCTTATCAGTACAGATAACAAGAACAACTGTGGCCGACACGTTTCACGTAATGTTTGGTACCTGTGGACTCACCCAAGCTGGGATCAGGAAGGAATTTTCCCTTGGGTATTACTGGCAAGAACTGATGGTCTTCTTGGGGAGAGCAGGACGAGGCAGCTGGTTTTGTTTTCTCTTTCTCTGATGTGTGGGCAGTGGCCCGGTCTCTTCTGAGAATGTCACCTTAACAATTCCCTGCTATACTGGCAATGCCTTTAGTCCCTTCTGCTCTTTTCCTGCGGTGTTTTGCAGGGTTTGGCCTCTTTTACAAGAGAGTTTTAGCTCATCACACCACATTAGAAGGTGTTTTGTGGGGTGCATTTTGCGTGCAGTAGGTAGATTGAATCCAGGTACAGTAAATTTGTGTAATCTAAGGGGCTCTGAGTCAGTCTTCTGCAATGGCCATGAGGGGACTTCATGCCCCTTCCAGCCCTTCTCTTTCCTCTGTCCTTATGAAATTTAAATGTAAGGAAAACAGAGCTGCATGAGTCGAGTAGTGTGAGCCCTGGCAGCAGGAAATGGTGCATTTCAAATGTGCTGAAAGTCTCCGTAGCTCTATGTCCTTGGCATACCTGCAGCATCTTCCCTTGCCTGTAAGAGTAAAGGAGTGATTCACAGTAAGAAAATACTGTGCTTGATGATTGCCTTCTCTGAGTCCTCTCTGAGTTCTGAGTTCTCTGAGTCCATCCCTCCTTAAGCTCCAGTACATTTTTGTGCTCACACTGCTCACAGACACCCCTGGCAAAGGCTTTCAGATGGCGTCAGCCGGGTTTCACATGCACTTGGTGAGATGGGGCACCTTTGGGCATGGAAAGCCCCAGGCGAGCACTCAGGATTGCCACTAACCAGCCCGAGGGCAGTCCTGGGGCCAGGCACAGCTCCATGCAGGAGAGTGTTGCGACATGTCAAGATACTGAAAAGGACTGGGGTGAAGTAGCCCAGTTCCTCCTTTCATCCTTGTCATTCAAAATCCACTGGGGAAAGAAGGGAGCTGCTTCTCCTTTGAGTAAACGATGTGAAAGGTTCATGAGAGATTTTCCACCAAAGTCTCTGCCCAGAAGAGCTCAGAAATGGGCTTTGGGTACAGTTGTCTGAGCAATTGGCAGCCACAGGAAGTACTACCCCTCCCAGCTGATCTTCTCCCATGAGCGTGACAGAGAAAGTCACCGGTGGAGGGAGTAAATCCTGGTGCCTCCCCTCCAAATAGCATCCGAGCTCGCAGGCTTGGTTTGGGCAAATGTGGGGCAAGGAGTGTAGTAAATATTGGAAGATAGCAGGACATCTCGCTGGCTGGGATAGGGCCGGGGGGAGCAAGGTTAATTGGGGGACAGAACTCTCCCCCACACACATATAGACACTGAAATGCAGAAGCCGGGGTAGTGCTCCTAGCTGGGAGGAAAGCTGCTATTTCCCCGGCAAGCCCCTGTGTATGAGCTTGGGGGGGGGGGGGAGGCAGGGCCCCAAGCCGTGGGAAGGCCCGCCCGAGGCTGCCCTCACATGTCCGTGTCCTCCTGGGTGGGGGTGAGAGGGCTCCGTCTCTTGGAAGCTGTTACTGGATTTCCCCGGTGCCCCCACGGAGGCACGAAGGAAACCTCCCATCTTTCAGACGACGGTGTCTCTAACAGCAGCAAGACTATCGCGCACGCCGGCGAAGTGCTAAACCCGGCTGGAGGTGCTGGGGGAATTGCCGTTTCTGCTACTAGGAACAGGGCAGCAAATCCATCCCTCCCGTCGGGGCGGAGTGCAGAGTGCTGGAGGCTGGGGCTGGCTGGGGCAGCGAGGCTCCGCTTTTACCCTAAGGGGACGATTGCTGGATCTCTGTGGGTCCACTGTCTTCACCGCCACCCCCCCAGCCCCAGGAAGAGCCTCCCCCCCCACCCCCACCCCGCGGCATTTAATGCGCACCACGGGGGAAAAAGGCTCTTCCTGAATTTAGGAGCTCCGAGCAACCAGAGACCTGCAGAGCCCGCCCTGAGAGGCTCGCTGTGCCCCAAGGAGAGGCACTTGTTTGGCTCAGAAACTGCAATGCCTGAGCCAGCGAGTCTCAAAAGAACCCTGAAAGCCAGAGGGAAAGGATTTAAACCCGATGGATTTTGTACTGTCGCTTTTTCCCGTTCTCCCTGCTGCTGCGTCTAGGGAGAGAAAGTATCTGTGTCATCCTCAGCCCTCAACCATCTCCTGGGGCTAATCAATAGCTCGGCTGCGGCGGAGGCGCCGGGGCGCTGCCTCTCTGCTCGCCCTGCGGGAGCAGGAACCGCCGGGTGCGAGCAGGGCTTGAAGGGACGTGGAGGGAAGCAGAGAGGGTGAAACGAGGTAGTCACGAGACTGCAGCCTGTACGGTGGGGGTGACCAGCACCGTGTGAACGGGAAATGACAAGGATGCTCCTCAGCAGCTTACGCCGAGGTGCTCGCAGGCATGTGAAGCCAGGGCGTGTTGGATGCCCCCGCTGCCTGCCCTAGACACACACCCCGCAAGGGACATCGCAGCCGGGCGAGCCAGCGCCGTGCGCTCGGCAGCGGGCGCAGGGGC
>NW_020448897.1:196339-198877 GCF_003343035.1 Apteryx rowi | reverse complement strand
CGCCCTCCCGAGCAGCCCGTCCCGTCGCGGGCCCGGCTGCGGGACAAACCTTGCCCCTCGCCAGGGCCGGAGCCGCCGGGTTTGGCTTCCGAGGCGGGCGGCTCAGGGGGCTGGAGAAAGGCGCAAGGGGGGCGCTTTGCTCTCTCTTGCCGTTGCTGCTGTGTTTACCAAGGGGTGTCCCCGGGAGGCGGCGAGGAGAGGCGCGGAGCCGGATGCGGCCGGCTCCCGGCGACAGCGGCCCCGAGGGGTGCGCGAGGGGCCCGACGGGCGCCCGCCTGAGCGGAGAGCGGGGCCCGCTCCCCGCCGCCGGGGCCGGGGGCGGCGGCTCCTCGGACCCCCTCTTCCGGGCGGAGAGCATAAAGCCGAGGGATGCGCGAAGCCTGCTGCCCGGGGCTGGGGAGGAAACATCGCTCCTTGAAGGCAAACACAAATCGAAGCCGAACAGCCCCTAAGCCCAGCCGCGCGGGCAGGAAAGGGGGATTGCCGGCAGGCCACGCGTTAGCCGGCTGCATGCGAGTGCCTCCTCCGCGGGGAGAGGCTCTGCTTTGCCCGTGCCCCCCCGCCGGCTCATGACCTCCCAGCTGGGAAGTGGTGAGTGCCACGGCTGCTCCGGCGGCACTGCCCAGACGGAAAGGCAGAGACGGGGCAGGTCCTGCCTGCGGCGCTGATGTTTATTTCTGCTTGCAAGTCCTTCCTCTAACGACTGCTTTCCGGAAGCCCGTGGAAAAAAAGTCACAAAGCAGCGTTATGTACCTGAAGACCATCAATAAAGCCCTTCTGTATAGGTTTGCTTTGGTGGGGGGAAAGGCAAGGTGAGGCTCTTCCTAAAGAGAGCCGAGCTCTGATTTCCTGGGTGTGCGCTGGGTGCCAGAGGGAGGGAAAACCCTCAATACAGCGCCTCTCGGGCAGGAAATTAACGCTTTAAACGGGTTTTCCAAAGCTGTCCAAACCATCCGTAAAATAACTAATAGGATCGGTGAGGTTCTGGTCTGAGATTTTGGAAACAAAAGGCCGTTTCCAGACATCTCTCCGTCGCTGGGGATTGACTGATCCAACCGCCCTGGAAAGTCCCGGGCCGTGAAACTGGGAGCGCTTCAAGCCGGGAGCAAGGCGCTGCCGCCGGCTCCGGCTCGGTGCCCTTCCTAGAGCCCCACCGGCGGCGGCAGCCCCGGGGCCAAAACGTTTTCGAGATCGATCTCTTAGATTGGCACAAATAAAATATTTGCAACATCGTATCGTACAATTTGATCTGCTGCATTTGATCTTTCCTTTATCGGAAAAACCATTTCCGTTCAGTTGTTCTCATGCTGCGTTCCCTGTGTTGTTGTGTCATACAAAGACCATCGAAGACAGAGGGGAAAAAAAACAGTTTTGCGGACAAATTAAAAAAAAATCAGTGTATTTTGCTTTTCAGAAACAACCCCTAGCCCCTCCTGCTCAAAAGGCAAATGTACATCTTGTGAAATAGTGTCTCAATGAAGATAAAATTTGGCTGTCCGCTACAGGGAGAGATTTTAAAACAACTAGTGAACGGTCAAATGACTCTCACTTTATTAAAAAAAAAATCCTTCCGTTAAATTGTTCAGTGCTACTAAACTGTTTAATATCAAATTGGGTTTTTAGATGAAGAGTAATACTCTCAAAGGACACATTACTGTTACCTAAAATGATTTTACTCGTGCTCCCACGTGCGAGGCACATTATTGATCCAATAAAATGTGTTTTGGAAGCTTAGAAATCTCTCCAACATTGTCTTTACTCAAGAGAAATTAATTTAACTTTCAGGTGCCAAAGAGTACACTAAAGCAGTATTTCTCGTTTTCTGTACTTTTCCTCCTTTCTGCTCGGTTTTCTTTCCCTTTTTTTCTTCTTCCTTCCTTTTTTCTTTTCTTTCTTTTATTTTTCCTCCTGTCATAAAACTATGCTTACTCTTGACTATTAGGGACTCAGTCTGACATTTCTTATCTTTTTTTTTTTCTAGTTTCCCTCTCAACTGAACAAAATCCAAACCTCTGCTTTTTTCCAAGATGCCATAAGCTGCGTTGCTGGCAGTTCTCGGCTGCTTCTGGGCTCTGCGTGCCACTGAGGGACCCTGGGCTGCCTGGGAGAGGCAGGGAGCCCATCACCGTGTTTGCTAGGGGCGAGCACTGCCCGGGAGAAACAGGGAGCCCATCACCGTGCTTGCTGTGAACTTGTAGTCCCATCAGCTGGTGAAGAGCCTAATCCCGCTCCGTCTTGGGAGGTGGCATGCACGAAAAAAGGAGAAAAATTGTGGATTTTGTTCCCCCACTGTGTCTGCGGCCTGAATAGAAACCTCTGCGGCGACCGGCCACCAGGTTCTGGGGGCATTTGGGGAAGGGGGGTGGTTTTATTTCTCCGGGCTCCGCGTGAAAGCAAAGGCGAGCCACCGCGGGCTGAGGACGCGTTCGTGAACTAAGGGCGCACAGGCGGCTTCCCGCTGCCCGGGTCGCGCTTGGGACGAGGATGTCGGGGCGCTTCTCCCTTTAAGAGAGGCCGGAGCGCGGAGCGTCCCCGCAG
>NW_020448897.1:179448-195992 GCF_003343035.1 Apteryx rowi | reverse complement strand
GCAGGAGGGCTGCGCAGGGGCCGGGCGAGGCCACGCCAGTCCCCGCGAGGAGGGGAGGGCGGCCCTGGGGCTCCGGCTGAGGTCCAGGTCAGCCGGAGGGTGTCGGTGCAGCAGGGTATCGCCTTCCCCTACCTGCTCGCCTCCGCTGTCAGTTAGGCGCTTGGTCCGGGGAAGTGAGGGAGCAGGAGCTGCCGCCGGCTCCCCCCGCCCGAGCGCGGCCTCTTCGCCCCTCTCTCGTGGGCACGGAGCCGGGCGAGGCATCGCGCACACGCCCGCCCCAGCCGGGGCTTCGGTGTTGTCTCCAACTGCTCCCGCAGCAACGTGCCCGTGCAGACAAATCGCCGCCCTGGCGAGGGTGTTCCGCGGGGCCCCGGGCCGCTGCGCTGCGGAGGGGCGGAGGAGAGGTCGGGGTGCTGCCGCGGCAGCCCCACCTGCGGCTTCCCGGCCCGCGCCACGTGCCCCGGCCGGCCGGCCGGCAGCGGGGCCGGGAGGGAGCTGCGGGCCGTGCCGGGACGCGGCAGCCCCTCGCCCCGCGGAGCGGCTCCCCGCGCAGGGCCGCGGAGGGGCGGGCGCAGCCCCGGGGCTCGCTCCCTGCCCCCGCAGCAGCTGGGAGACGGCGACGTTAGTCTTAGGCGTCAGCCTCGCCCAGATTTCGGAAGAGCTTTCTGTTTACTTTTCTTTCTTTCTTTCTCTCTTTTTACTAAGTCCGTTTTTTCTGGGTCTAGCTTACGCCAGATTAAAATACAACTACAAATAATAGGCATCAAGCACCAGTTTCCTAATGAAACAGTTTCTTAAAAATAGCTCTCAAGCCTTTGATTAGTGTCTAATTCAACATGATTCAGGGAGAGGAACAGATGTTTTTGCCAGTGTGTGTGTATGTGGGGGTACCTGAATAATTGTGGGGCTCGGGGTGAATTTAAACTAGCTGCTTATTATGTGGCAGATATTTAAACGTCTCCACCTAAAAAAAAAAAAAAAAAAAAAAAAAAAAAATTTGAAACCACTGCTGCCTTCTAAAACTGTTAGTAAAACTTTTCATATGTGATCTATTTAATATTCTAATCAGACACCTGCTTCTGGGCTAGATGGCCCTTGGTCTGACCCGAAGCTCAGTTATGCCAGTTATGGCATCCTAGTTGTGTCATCCTAGTTATACCAAATTAGTTATCGTTCCTCAAGACTGGACTGAGCAACCAAATCGAGCTCTGCTAATTCTGTTCTCCCAACTGTAGATGAGATGATCTTTTGGTGTAGTTAATTCTGAAATGCTTGGCAGCTTGCCCATCAAACCATGAACACAGAAAAATACACACATTCTCTATTTAATAATTGCTGGACAGTGCAACTAATCCATTCTAAACTGGTAATGGATATTGATGCCAACAGGTACACAGTGAAAGTCAAATACTCTGCACTCAGTGGAAGACACTTTCCTTCGGAATGGAATTTATGCAAAATGTAACTTGGCAGAAGGATACAAATTAAACTCCTGTTTCAGTTAATTCAGATTAATTTTTTTGATTGCCCTTGTACACCGGGCAACCAAATCCCTGTTTATATCTGCTCCTTTTCTTCTAAAAAGATTATATGAATCCCTTATTCTGAGGAGTGTTGCAAGATACATACACTAAAGATTGTGATTCACTCAGACACTAACTAGAGTTATGTAAATATACATAAATACCTGAGATGGATTTTTATCAGTTATTATTACAAACATTATTTTGAGATGTTGATTCCACCATATTACTATGTTTTCAGTGTTTTGTCACTGATATGCTGCAAGCACCATTTCAACTAATCAGTTTAATGGAAATTAGAGAGGAAAATGGTCTATTAGGCTATCTAATCTATCCTCACTCAGTAATATTTTCTTACATTTTTCAGTCCAGTTTTAAATTTAAAAACAATCCATGAGAATTACTTTCCAGTCTTGTGAGGCTGGAGGTCTTGAGCAGCATGAGGCAGTTCAGAAAAGAGAGAAAATATAAGAAAAGTTGCTAAATAATGTTTTATGATGGTCAACTATATTTTCTTTCTTTTGATTTTATTTTATCCCATAGCTTTAAGTCACACAACACTCTGACAGCTTAAATATGTGTTCTGTCTTCTTCATCTGTACACCTGTCACCATGACCCTGCCACACTTTAAATGTCTTTCTCTCCCCCACCCCAAAGGTTAATAAAAGAGTGCAAGGTTCAGCTTGGTCCTCATTCCAGACAGGAGGTTGACTACTTAATTATGTCCAAATTCTGCTCTGTTTCTCCCATTTAGCACATTTTTGACCTGAAGCATAATCTTTCTTCCATTTTTGTTTCTCTAAAATGATAGAAGTAGTTGGAATTTTCTTTGATTAGGCTCTGATATTCATTCAGTGCTGTTTTCTCTATGAAACATTTACACCAGATTTAGCCCATAGAGAACAAATCTACAGTATGGCAGCATATGGGAGCTTTCTGTGTCAGGTTAGTGAATTTAATGTCACATTCACAATGTAATTTTATGTTCTTTGAGCCTGAGGGTACAGCCCCACTTATCCTTTCCTTGGCAGAAGTCCTGGCTTAGGGAGCTCCTATCTCCTTCTCCAACATCCACATAAATCCTCTTCACTCATCCCCCCACTGCACCCCATCTGTGCAGCTGGAACAACACAGATGTAGTGTTCTGGGGGGACACAGTATATCTGGGGGGAAAAGAACCATTTCTGGGGACTGTTTTGTCCTGTCTGCTTCATTACATAGCTACCCAATGCTTATGCTGGCACCACTGGGCAAAGCAGCCATGGTGGGACAATGTGCAAGGGTGGGATGAAGGTACTGCTGAAACAGGCTCTGCCCCAAGGTGATGTTCGCCATGCTGCAGCTGCAGTCTACCTTTCTATCACATGAGAACCTATGGCCTACTTACATCATATGTAAGCATGACATATTGTGGCTTATCACTTTTCTTGGGGGTCAGAATTACGCAAATTTAGACAAGAAACAAGCATGTCTCTTGCCCCCATAAGCTGTGCTCTGATTAGGTGACATGCAATTCTCTCCTCTAGGCTAAACTGAATACAGTCCAGTAATTGCCTGAGAAACAATAAAACATACATGAGACAAAGCATTCATTACATCACTTATTTCTATAACAATGAGAGTAACTGGAATGGACCATTGTTCAAGATCACTATTTCCTGTGCTGTAATAAATGTCTCATCTTGCCCTGATGCTTGTTTATTTTATAAAAGTCTCTGCTTTTGCTTTCATATTTATCTACCAGCAGGACACCATTATCCCTTGACAACATTCTGTTCCTTCCCCATTGTCATTACTGCTAAAGCGATGCTATATTGCTGTGTTCGGCCCAGATGGTAGGGTTTTCTTATATTGCATTTCCCACTGCTTTTCTGACCTAGACTCTGGATAAGGCACAAGGCATAGGTGCAATGTTCAAAAAGCAATGTTTTCATGAAGTATTAGCGGTTCTGTTCTTTAAAAAAAAATCCTCTTTATTGTTGTTATTTTAAGCACCACTGGGAAGGAGTTAAGTTTAAGCATGTGGGCTGTACCTGCATTGCGGTCCTGAGACTGACTTGGAAAGCAAATCCCCTTGCTGTGCCCCATGGGGGTGCGGGAGGCCCCCGTGGGGGGAGGCTCTGCTTGGTGCCCTCTGCACGTGCTGCACAGGCCTGGAGGCACTGGCGGAGCCACACAGCTGCAGTGGACCGGAAAGAAGGGAAGATGTGCAAAAACTTTGGGGCAGACACACTTTCTGCATTTTTTTTCTTCAATGTGGGGCAATGGGCAGGGGCAAGACCCTAACCCTGGCATCTGTGCATGCTCAACAGGGACTCGCAGGACCCTATCTGCCGGTTGTGAACAGACCTGAATACGTGTGTGAGCATAGCAAGATTAGTAGTGCAGGGCTTGAGGCAAAGATCTTTCAAGTCAGTGAGAGCATTTCCTTTGATTTCAAGGTCTTCAGATTAGATTTTTTAACACACTCAGATGAAAGGTATTGTATTAAAGCAAACTGTTATTATTTAAGTCCACATTGCCCTGATGCCCATCTGTTTTGCTGATCTCAGAGCATCACCTTCAAACCAGCAACACCAACGGAGAACTATCTGTCAAAGTGCTATTATGTACCACACTGCTTCTCCTTTCCAGTGCTGAAATCTAATAATTCGCCTAACTCTCACAGCCTTCAGAAGCGCACACCGCATTCCCTTTAACATGGCTATGTCTGTCTTCTCATTTTTTTCTACAAAATTCCCATGTGGGGGTATCAAGGTTCTCCTACAGCTCTATTTCATTTAAAAATAATTGGATCGTTATTTTCTTTAAGAACCAAACTTCCACAGTAAGTAATTTCTAGAGATGTGTCAAGTGGCTCAGCATAAAAGTTAATCTTGGTCTGTTGGTGTTAGATATGTTTACATCCAATCAGTTACCTCTCCTTCAACAAAAGTGATTTAAAGCCCTTTCTGGAAAGCATGAAAATGATTCCCGCAGAACTTAAGTCCTCAGGGCCATGATCCAACAAAAGCAGGCTTATCTTTAAGCAGTATGAGTAGTCCTATCAAAGTCAATGGGGCTCCAGATGCGTTTAAAGATAAACACGTACTTAAGTGTTTTGCTGTATTGGGACTCTGTATGTTTTATTTGCATTTCATTTCAATAGGAGACTTTAAACATTTTATATAGCACTGTTACAAGTTCAATATCTCACTTTAGGCAAGTCTCTTCACATATCTGTGCTCCATCTCACCTCTGCAAAAAATGAAGACCATTAACATTTCCTTTACCTCACTGCAGGTGCCTACTTAATGTTTGGACAGTGGTTTGATAATAGCAAATGCTGAAAGCTTCTTTCATGGAAAAAAAAATAAATGTGAAAGAGATTATTGATGCCAAATCTGCTGAGACAAAATATTTTTCTTTGACTTGCCCACATGCCACAGGGATCAAATTAATCAAAGGGCAACTTTGCATAAATATTTCTTAGCATTTCTGAGAATGAGTCCTATTATCCTGTATGACTGAATTCTAACTGAAGTGGTAGCAGCAAAATCATCCTAGTCAATTAAACTAAGCAGGGCAAGGCTTTCTAACACAGCATTGGGAGGGGGTGTTTGAGACAATCATCTCTATGGCCCTTTCTATGACTAGGTTTTGGGCTGTTTTGCTTGGAGACTTATGTCATCTGCTCCAAAAAATCCTTTGGCTGTGTCCACGCTGCCTGCTGTTGAACAGCCTACCTGCCATGCCATAGGCAGGGTTTCAAACACAGTTAAAAAGCACCCTCTAAAGCAAAAGTGTTAGCACCCAGCCATGCATGCTCACCCAGCTCACCTGTCTGGGAAGCAATCAGGTGGAAGGAAGGCTGGGAGATACAGGAGATGTTGCATTTCCAGCTCCTCCTGAGACATTTTTCCTAGAGGAAGAGGCAGCTTTTGGGCTCATCTAATTTCACTTACTTCAGTAACTGCAGCTTATGTAGATGTATCTCAGGTAGACATAGCAAACTCAGTATGGGTCACCACAACATTTTTACCCTGCAGCTCACAAGGCCTCTGATCTTTGTCTGAGCACAGTGCTATTTCTGTCACACTGACAGTACTTGAGCAGGCTGCCAGAAAGTGGGCTCACATCCCACTGCACAAGCTGTGGGCATGGAAATCACTGTAATGCAAACACATGTCCCTTCTATTCCTGTTAGATTTCAGACAACTGGATTTATCCATTTAAAAAAGAAATGGATGAGAGAGAGGTACACAAAGGTTAGGAACATAATGAAACGAAAAGAAGTCCAGATGTGGCATTCACTTGCCTGAAAGAACTAGTGCTTGTGCCTTCCCATGCAGCTCAACAAAAGACGCTGGATCAGATAAGGAAGCAACGATTCACGTCAAGCAGCCTTCACGTAACATAGTGCATGGCCATTCATTATACTCAGATTTGCAGTCTAACTAGCAGCAACCAGCCAATAAGGCATTATCAACAAACTTGAATTGATGAGTGATGCTCTTTTCCAGAAGTGCAAAGTCTTTACAAAAAAAACCATAGGACAACACAACCCTGCTTTGCTCCCCTCACCATCTCCTGTTCTTCCAATGCCGGCAGGGTGCTGCGCTGGCCCATTCTGCAGGTGGCTGTGCCACGCAGAGTTTCACCAGCCTATCTTATGTCTTGACATGACACCAGCATTTGGACCCGAAAGATAACAGGGATAAAATATGTACTATATAAATGGCAACTGACCTACGGTGCTGAGTCCAAGGATAAGCACCAATCTGTGACAGGCAGAAAGAAGATTTAATGGATTACTCTGACCTGAAGTTCTGTGAAATCTTGTTGATTTTGTCCAGCTAACATTTAGCTCTTTTCAGCAGCTCATATTTTCATGTCCTCTTCGCCATATCTGTTTTGTCAGGAAACTTGCTGGCTTCTTTATTGCTTTGAAGGTCCAACTTTTCTGCTTCTCTCTCTACAACTGTACAGTCATTTGTCCTTTTCCTTCTGAATCGGAGCACCACTCCAAACAACTCTGTGAAGTATAGTCTATTATCCCATTTCTCTGGAAAGTGTTTTTGACTCTTCACGTGTAATGTTCTATATAAAAAATAAAACACATTGTGCTGTCTTAATAGCATAATTCTTAAACGGCTATGGCCTCATTCTCCTTCATTCAGGGTGCATAATTCCCATTGACAGTAGTAGGAGCTCTGCCAACACAAGAATGAATTAGTTTCAGTGATAAAGAGAGACAGTTAGACACTGAAAGGTCCAATTCTGCTCTCCATTAGAAGTAAATGAAGGTGTAACACACACACACAAATAAAACTGAGACAAAAATTGCATGGAACAGCTTCATACTAACCAAACAGCAGGTTTTCTATCTGATCTTTCATTGGAATTGACTCTGATCTGACAGTAATCTAAATTGAGAGCAATTTTAATAACACCAGCAGCACTGCATCTCTATAGAAAAGCTTAGAATCAGTTCTTGGAGTTGTGCATTTTTCTGAACTGGAAAGGGTCTCTACAGCTGAACCTTTGCTTCACTTGTGTGCTCTTTATTCTTTCCTCAGCTCTATGGAAACACAAAGCACAGTCGCAAGGCGTCTTCCCGTGCTCCAGGCTTCAACAGACTTTACATCACAAAATGTAACTTGTTATACATCATGCTGGGCTGTCCTCCAAGTCTTGGGTCATGTACTAGCAGAAGACAGTTTGCTTTCCTAACCTCACAGTATACTGGATACGTCCTGCCCCCTTCTCTTTCCAAAGTCCCAGCCTGCACAGAACTACTGAAGAAGCCTCCATGGTCTCGGTAGGAGCATATTTTGGAGCTATTAAACCCTACACCTTTGCCACGCCCACTAAAAAAAGGAGGGGGGGGCACTAAAGCTAAAGGTGTGTGCTTTCAGACACTTCTGATAGCAGAAGGGACACCTAAGACAAAATGGCTTCATTAAGTGTATTCCCACCTCCTCTTTGATGTGGTTATGCCAGACGGCTTGCCTCTTCAATCCACCACAGTCTTGCTTTTTTTCCCAGGCACAAGTGATGGAGCAAACAGCTATTAACTGCTATCTGAAAAGTACTAATCTAGTGTTTTTCTTTACAGTTCCATCAGTCTTTCTAATACATTATAGAACATCCTACTTGTGATGCTTAAGAGAAGAACAAACTAAAACCCCAAACTGATGCACCTCTGCTTCTATATTGCTCCTTCATGCAGTTTCCGGCCTGAGGTGTAAGATCCAATCGTGCTGATCACTGTTTTCAACCTTGTATAATGAAATAATCCTAACAATGTCCAATCCATTTTAAAAACAAGCCACAGTATTTGCCTCAGTAACCTTTGGCAGTAGTAACTCCCGTAGGTGATGAGACATGTGTCTGGGCATTTACTTTTCATCCTAAATTTGCTGCTTTTTAATTTAATCTGACATTTGTTCTCATATCACATGATAAAATGAAAAGAAAGTCCGATGCTATCTTCTTTAGAATACTGACTGCCACAATCAACTCTAGTCTGATCCTATACTTCTGAGCATAATAATTCTAGACTTTACCGTCTCTTATATATGAATCCTATCAGCTCTGTAATCATTTTCACTATCATTTCTTGTACATTTTTGGACTCTGCTGCATAACTCATGAGATAAAAGGACAAAAAAAGAACACAGAGATAATGTGGATCTATAGCGTAATTCTGTGTTATCCTGATATTTTTGGCTTACTGCTCTGTTTTTAGTTAATAAATCCAAATGATCTCTTTATTTTTTAAGCTGTTGTTATAGACAGAGGTGAATCAGACACTGATGACTCCTGGTGCCGGTTCTTTTTCCTCAGAGGGTCCTGCAAATTCAAAGCTTTCCAGATCATTTGAGCTACATAGCTAATCACTGATGATGTGCATTACCTTGCATTTAGACATGTTCAGAGTTGTCTGCCATCGTGATGCTCAGTCTCCCAGTGTGTTTAAATTCATCAGGTAAAGTAGCCCTCATAAAGTGAAGTAACCCTAAATCCACCCACAATCTACTACAGGTTTTAATAAAGCAAACTGCATTGATAGCTGCTCTTGCTATCTTTTCCATCATTTTTCTTGACAAAGTGTTAGGAAGTATATTGAACTATCATTTCAGGTGTCCATTTAAAAGATTACTATATTTCAGGTAACAAAATCCTCCCAGTATCCAAGCTAAAGATTCAGCCCAAAAGTTTACTTTAAAGGTGGTCACATTTCTCTTTAAGATATGCGCCAACCTTCAAGCCCTAATGGTTCAGGAACCTATAAATCAGCCTTCTTGTTGGTTGGATATAGCCAAAAGTATAGACAAACTTTTCTAAAACAGATTTGATTTTGTTTATGGATTGTTCTAGTTGTTTTTGTTGAAATTTCCCATTTTCACATGGAAGAAGGACTTGATAATAAAGCAAAAACAGTAACAAAAAATCAAAATGTGTAATTTCAAGAAAATTTTCACCAGGTCTACTGGTTACCATATCCTACTGACCTTTGGATGATGGCAGAGTTTATCCCACTCCAGAGTGAGGAGAAAGCTTCTGTTCTCTCAAATCATTCTAATTATTAGATGGCACTTAGAGAGCAGACACTGTTTGATAAGACTACCCCGTGTAGCCTTCCTCCAGCCCTTTGGGACCATGGTTACGAGTGTTTGAGACATGTTTTCTGTTGGGTCTGGTCCAGTTGGGTCAGAACAAGAATTGAAATTGGGTTGCTCTCAGCTGTTCTAATCCAAAATATGGCAAAAGTTTTGCTTTTCATTCAGAATAAATCTTCAATGTTAAAATTCAAGTATTAAAAAGGGTACAGATCACACCTGCTGCCCAGGACCACATCACCTTTGCAAACTGCTCTTGGGCTGTTCAAAGCTTCCAGCTTGCTGGCATTTACAATGGGGATGAATGACTTTGTAAGAGCTTTGGCACCAACAGTAAAGGTTCATGCACTAACAGTTTTTGAGATGGTAAATACTCATGAATGCTCAAGGAAAGTTAATGAAGCCAATACCCTTGTTAGCAGAGGGTGAAATGAAGGCAGAGGAAGTTTGAGTGTTCAGGTGCTGCTGGTTACAGGAGACAGGGACACAGCTGAGACTGAAACCAGAGAATTTAAGCCTTCAATCTGCAGTCAGGAAATAAATAGTATTTCCTCTTAATTTACAGTTTTCCCTTATGAAAAGAATCATGCCTCACTGTTCTATCTCGCCATTGTTCAGATGGCTCACATATGCCATGGGCATGATACAGGCAATGAGGCTTTGCATTAATCTACTGTCCAGATTGATAACTCTAAGGAGCAGCTCATAATGACCAAAACGTGTTTAATCATGATACACATGTGATACCCATGCTCATTATTACTGGCCTCCAGAACAACACTGCTGATTCCTGCTAATAAGCTCAGTCTAATATCTGGAAGAGACAATACTGCAATTAGTGGCAAAGTATGCAGAAAAATTAAGAAGCATTTAGTTCTGTATTCTGCATCAGGCTAGCAAGCAGGAGTGAATCTGGACAGAAAAGCACAGGAGTGTGAATGGTATAAGGAATAACAAATATTTTCTGGATATGCTACTTTATTTTACATAGATGTTGTCTGGATATGGTCATCTGGCTTAAATGGTTGTCTTGGAGAATGTTTGCTTAGAGAGGAATATAGAGGGCACCAGCATGATGGACATAGTGCCCATATAAGAGCTGATGAAGCTTATTTGGAAGCTGAGCTATATCCCCACTTCATATCGATGGATTTCTTTCAAGATCTGTTTTTTATGAAGTTGCCTACTTATAAGATAAAATAAAATTGTCTTTCTCTTGCTGTGGCACCTGTTAGAATTCTTGTGCAGGTGTAACACTAATTTCATATAAAACACACCACGTGATATCCTTTGCATTGTGGTACAGGAACCCACATGCCACTGAACAATATGAATATACCTGGGAAATTAATCCTTGGGAAAGGGAAATCAGTATTCTTTCTACGCATGTAGGTTACCATGAACATAACAGCCCTATTCTTCACTTCACCCAGACTGCTGAATCAAAGACTTCAGTCCTTTTCTTCAAAGATGGTATAAAGCTTCTGAATGAAGACATGGTCTTGTTCTTTAACAATACAGCTCACGTATGTGAGAAGTGGAGCCTTTTCTAGGATCACTTCCAGGAGATGGAGCCAATTCCCTCTAGAACAAAGGACCATCTTCTACTACAGGTATAATACATTCCTCTTACATGTCCCCTGAATACACAGTACTATCTATATGTTGAAATTTCCAGAGTACAGCTTAAATTGTATGGCAATTTTCTCCCTAGGAATGGGAGGAACAATGTGTGCAAGAACAACACAGCTGTTAATTAGGCTGTACAACGGGATTCAGGAAGTCACTCAGAATTCATGGTGATTAGCACAGCACTGGAACCTGTATGCAAGAAGAATAACCTTCTGGTGAAGCTCTTGTCTTCAAGAAGACAATCTTCTCAGCACACAGAAAGCGTTGCTCACACTGGGTGTAAACTTTCCGTCCACTAGAAACACTAGTGTATTTGCACTAGTAATTAGTTTTTATTCCTGTTTCTCCTTCATTTGCCTTTCACAATGATCAAGGGTGTTGGAAGTGGGATAGGAAATTCCCTGACACTTCCGCAAATATATATCATTATGGGTAACTCTACCATATTTTCTGTTAATTGGAAATAACTAGAAAGTGTTCAGGGCCCAAGGTACCAGTTCATTTCCCCTGTGCTGAACATGCATCCAAAAAATTTAACTAGCAGCCAACTGTTTGCAAATGTATCTGGAAGTTCAAAAGCAAATAATCAGAATCAAAACTGATTAGGCAAATTAATGGAAGAAAAATCTTTTTAGGGCCATTAAACATAAGATACCTCTTCTGACTCAGAAGATCTCTGAGTCATGAATTTTTGGCTCAGCGCTGGCAGTGTGCTGGGGGAGTACTTCTCTTCTTACACTCTCCCCTACTAACCAGTAATGGGTTCCTATCACAGACGGCACACCAGGTTATTAGATATTTAACCTAACCTACCTTTTTTAAGTCCTCGTGAGTGCTGTGCTGGCTCCATTATCCTCTTCAGCTGAGACCTGTAAACTCCCACCACAAAAAAATCTATTAGGATGACTCTGTAGTGCAAGGATGGCAAAGGAGAACAATACCAGGCTCTTCAAGTGGACAAAAGCTTGTACTCTTAGGAAATATTATTTGGATAGGAATCCATGCTATACAGTAAATTAAGTAAAGTAAATACAGGATCCTTTTGCTGAATCTTTTAACTTCAGGCATATGCACTGAAGCTCAATAGCAACTTAGCATCATTTTCAGATTGCAACAACCAGCTTGATCATGTGACACCCTAAATAGCATTCATGACAGAAATATTTCATTGACAAAGAACAGTTTAGGAAGTAATAGCAATTATGTTTTTTCCATACCCATTCAGTAAAAGATTGTGAAATAGGGACAAATATAATAAAAATAATGGCAATCACTGAGAAACACACTTTTTTTTCTTAAACCATATGCAATTTTATAATAAGGTATATATTTTTTCATAGTTTCTGTAATACAGAAAAGGATTTGAGAACAATCAGTAATACAAAGTGAATAAAACTGCTTCTGAAAAGTAACAAGATACATAGCAAAGTACAATCAGTGAGTACATGTGCAACGTGCTAAGTCATTTTTAAATACTTTTTTAAAGCAAAAGAGATAATAGGGTCTGTCCCTAAATCTTCTTATCCAGTGGCACATCAGTGCAGACTTCAGTGTGCTGAAGCTATGGAGATTCCTGGAGTTATGACAGTAAGAAGGAAACAGTAAAGACCCTTATTTCAAGTCTTGAAAGAACATAATACAGAACAATGTTTTATTTTAAGTCTATTAGTGAAAAAATAAATGAAAATAGGGGAAAGGAAGTTTCTTGACTACTAGACTAGTGAAAATGTCGACCTCATAGGTATTTGAATTCCAAATGCTGTTCTGGATTTTGCCATTTGTTGCAGATGAGTGGACATTAATTAAAGTAACTGAGCTGCATGGAGATGAAATTGTCTGCTCACCACAAGTTTGCTGCAGGATTAGACTTGTCACTTGAATTTCCAGATCCTCAACAGTGCTGTGTGCTCATAATGTATGAAAGAAAATTTAATTGATCTAATAGGGGAAAGCCTTTTTATAGCACTGATTTCTATGGAAAAAATGGGATTTGTAATGCTGTCATTAAGACACTACACATAGGACAGAATTCCCCTGGACTTCACTAGACTTTGAATCAGGTCCTCATTGCAAAAAAAAAAGCCCGAGGAATATCACACGAATGCAATGGTTTAATACCAGATATTCTGCTTCAAACAGTGTAATTGAGTTCAATAGCTGCATGTTTATTATTATGGCATATATGCCCAGACACTACCATAATGAAAAACATGGGGAGAAATGTCATACATACTCCCACACACCTATACAAATATAATTTAATTGCTCTCTCTGTTTCACAGCAGACCTTTTATGGAAATCATTATGCCTATTTTGTCTAAAAAAAAATTGTTAAATAAAAATGTTTGAAACAGAACTTTGTTTTGTTTAGCATTAAACAAATATGTCCAGCCAGGACTGTTGATACTACCTTGCCTATACATACACACACGCACACACACACACACACATTTATGTACATCACAGACACGAAGCTTACCACCTGCTAACTGCAAGCCTTCAGCTACATGTAGATGTTCTTCCTAATCTCCATCCACTTGTTGCACCTCCCCTGAAATGACCAAGTCTCTCTTAAATGTACTGTTTTATTAGCATCCCTTCACACAACAGGCTTTCATACAACATTGCAAATTCGTGGAAGAAATGAACTCATTCTACCCTCTCTCTATATCTGCATGGAGCCTTGCAGAGTGGGGCTGTGCTTTATTTGGGGCCTCTGGGTATGACTGCCATACAAGTAGTAACTAATAACAACAAACCACCAGAGATTGCTGAGCTACAATTGCTGTAAGGAGAAATAAAAGCTGGTCCGTATTATTCCGTATCCAGTGATATGTTTAAACATATATGGAAGGACAGGGACTGATTAAGAATGCAGCGGCACCTTCTCAATCTGAAGTTGACTTTTCAGAGAATAATAGTAAAAATAAATTATTTTGTGATTTGTGGAAAAGTGTTAAGGGACCTGTCCTCTGCGATGTTTGTGAACAGTCTGTTCTTTTATTTCCTTTTCCTTTTTCTCTTTTTCTTTCTGTTTCATTTTTCTCTTTTTCTTTCCTTTTTCCCTTTCCTTTCCTTTCCTTTCCTTTCCTTTCCTTTCCTTTCCTTTCCTTTCCTTTTTCCCTTTCCTTTCCTTTCCTTTCCTTTCCTTTTTCCCTTTCCTTTCCTTTCCTTTCCTTTCCTTTCCTTTCCTTTCCTTTTTCCCTTTCCTTTCCTTTCCTTTCCTTTCCTTTCCTTTCCTTTCCTTTCCTGTTCTGTTCTGTTTTTTCTTTTCTGCTTGGAATCCCCATTTACACCTATTGCACGGTGCTGGATCCTTCACTTGGTTACGCTGGCTTGGACAAAGAGCAGGGCCTGTGAGGTGAAGGCTGTTAGCCCTTAAATGGGAGCAGAATGGTCCTGTGGGGCCGAGCAGCTGCAGTGCACAGCACTGGGAAGGGCCCTGCATTCTAATTTTGACTGGTGATATTCCGCAATAAAACGTCTGGATGGCTCCCCCAGCCTGTTTCAGGTGGGTAAAATTCCCAGGCAGCAGCCCTACCAGGCAGAGGATGAGGCAGAGAGGAGCATGCCTGATGGATACTCCAGGGTTTGTGTGAAAAATTCTCAGGGAAAATTCTTTCTCTCTCTCTCAGGCCCCTAAACTCTTTGTGAATGGGGCCAGTGCAACATGTGGCCTTTCACCTCACCCAAGAACCACTGCCAGACAGCCACACTCAGAGAATTGTTTGTTAATAGTCCAATTAGATAATTGCCATCTTTCACTCCTTTTGCTCTACATTTCCCATAAAGGAATGAATAAGGAGAGCAGCATGAAGAGGGCTTCTGCCCTGCAAGGTGACAAGAAGGACTGGAGCATGCTCTTTGCACAAGGCCATTTGCCTGAATTGAATCATTGTAGCCTAATCAATGGTCTTATTGGATTACTGGCTGTTGCGGTTCTCAAAGATATTGTAGCAGAGACAATGAAATAGCTAGAGTAAAACTTTCTTCCCCGTTAGTGGATCACGCAGTTGAGATTTTTCATGGGCTATATCTCTCTCTCTCTCTCTCTCTTTCTCCCCCTCTTTCTCCCCCCTCCTGGATCTACTGCACACAAAGCTGGCTTTTTTTTTTCAATGAGCAGGCTCTGCGAATAGGTTCAGTGTTTGTGAAGGTGCAGAATTAGCACACATACATGCACATACACACACGCACACACACAGAGGGAGAGGCACAAAAAGCAAGTATCTGGACTGAAATAAGGAGAGGTAGGAGTTTAAGATGGCTGTCTGTGGGGAGATGTGTTAGAGAGGTTTTCTGCTGGCCAAAATACCCTACTTGTTTGAACAAATTTTCTTAAAGGAAGAACTTTTCGTATATGTGCGTGCTGGTGATCTGTTTGTTTGTTTAGAATTCAGGGTGGGTTTTTCTTTTCTCCTACAACTACATTTTTCCACCCCTTCCTAGCAGCTTTATTCAGATTTATTTGGCGTGCTTTGGAGAAAGCCACTATATAATCGGGAGGTCAAAGGCATACTGAAGAAAGTTAATAATGGCTGCTAATGGTGCTAACAATTCAGGGTGAATCTTGTCAAAAGTTTTTTTTTTCCCCCCTCTCTCTCCCCCCCTTTTCTCTCTCTCTCTCCTTTTTTTTTTTTTTTTTGGAAGTCTCAGTCTTTTGATTGTGTGTTTCCTGAAAGCAAGACCAATCATTTCAGTTTATTCACTGGCTAAACTCTACTTGATTGGGGACAAGCACACAAACCATCCATTACGATCTGATATATTATCCAAACAATTTAGTGTATTCATGAGGTAACCTAAATGTGGAGGCTGCAAAATTACCCGTAATCAATTGAAACAGCGAGTGCGCGTCCCTCTGTGTGTCTAACAACTACATGTCTCTGTAATAAGGCAGACATTAAATCATTTTAGAGTTGTACTGTTGAGTACCTGATCACTGGGCGCTCTGGGAAGCTGGACAGTCACATTAGGACGCTGGGACTGAAGAAGCCGCTGCTTTTCCAGTGGGATAAAACCCGACCTTCTTTACTCAAGGTGCTTTACAGATCCCCACCGACCTGACCCTAAGCCGTGCAATATCCAGCACAGACTTCGTCGTCGTCTTCTCCTCCTTTTTTTTTTTTTTTTTTTATTGCACTACATGTTTGGGAAACAAGACAAAATGGACGTTAGATGCAGTTCAGAGACTGAAGCTAACCGGGTTTCGAAGAATGGACATAAAGAGGTCAAAGAAAGCAAAGGGCCTGAAGGAAATATTTCTACTTCTTTTTTGAAGGATCAGCAAGGGACTTTTTCTGCCTCTGCAGCTACGGAAGATTGTAATAAAAGTAAACCTAGTTCGGCTGATCCGGACTATTGCAGAAGGATCCTAGTTAGAGGTACGAGTTTGAGATATTTCGGGAGGGTGGAGGAAGGTGATCTGTATTCATGCCCGCGGGATTTGTTTATTTTGTTTGTTTGGCTTTGGTTTGTCCCAAGGTTTAATGACCTTCCTACGGGCCCAGGGGGAAAATCCCCGTGTGCCGCGTTTCCAGTCTGGGTGCTCTGAAGTCTATCGCTGCTCCAGAGCGCTGCTTTATTTCATCTCCTCCTGTGAATTTACGCCAACAGCGCACGGGGAAAGTTAAGCCGCGTTATATTTGTTTCCCAGCTTTTCTTTGTGCCGTTCAAACTCCAGCAGCCGCTGCAGCGAAATTTCTTCCTCGCAGCTGGTGCGGATGCGGCGCTCCCGAAGGGCGCCTTTCCCCGCAGGGAGCCGGCGCTGCCACCGCTCCCCGC
>NW_020448897.1:175500-177708 GCF_003343035.1 Apteryx rowi | reverse complement strand
GGCCCCGCCGAGGCGTAAAGGCGGGGGCAGCCCCCCCGGCCCGGCCCGGCCCTCTCCCCGGCGCGCAGAACCCCAAGGCTGGGCCGCCCCTGCGCGCCCCTTGCGCGCAAACACGCAGGCTCCGGGCGCTGGCCGCCAGCGGCGCAGGCCAGCAGGCGAGGCGCGGGCTGCCTCCGAGGGTGCCCACGCGTGACACGCAAGGGGGCCGGCAGCCCTGTGCTGGAGCTCGGGGGGATGCCGGGCTGACACAGCCCGGCGGGCGCGCTGATCGCAGACGTTAGAAAATAGGTGTAACTAGAGGGCAGCCGGGGAGGGGGAGCCCCGTGGAGGGGAGCTGTCGTAGGAAGGAGGGATCCCCGGAGCAGCAGGGGGACGCTAGGGCCGCTGTGTGGCCAGGGCCTTGCCCCGGCACCACTGCCCTTGCTCTCGCCGTGAGCGCGCCGTGCCCGAGCCGCGGACACGCGTGTCCCCGCGCACAGCCCGAGGCGAGCCTCTCTCGCGGCCGCGAGTGTCTGCACACCCGCCCGGCCCTTGCACACCGCAGGGCGGCCCCGCAAGGTCCGTGGGGAGTCTGGCCACGAAGCCAAACCCTCCCGGGCTGGCCCGGCTGCTCGCCACGGTCAGTCCTCGGGGAACCGCCCCGGCCCCGCCGGGAGTCCTGCGGCCCGGGCTGCGCTCCCGCTCCGCGGGGTGCCCCGCCGTCCGCGGAGCCGCATTGTTACAGAGGGGGACAGCGAGGAGGGGAACCAGCAGCGAGTGGAAAATAGCTGCCAAACCCCGGGGGGTTTAGCTGCCCTCCCCTAAGGGCCGCTGAGTCAGAGACACTTCGTCTGATCTCCGTTTTCTGCGTACTGTTGGGCGCAATAAATCAAGGAATGGGACTGAAGTTTCGGCCGTATTTCGAGTCCGGGTCGTATTTTCGAGGGGGAGAATCGCCGGTCTGTCCTGCAGTGGAGAATATCCGCAGTGAGGGGACAGTCAGACGTATTAAAACTGTGTGAAAGTGCAGGGAAGCATCTAAAAAGAACAAACTTCTAAAAGTCGGTTTGATATTTCTGCAAAATATCATAGAACAATAAATTCCCCTGACAAGCTAATTAGCTTTTTTATTTCCCCTGCCGGATATGAATGATAAGTTCAATAGCTCGTAGGTTACAGAAACCGCGATGAGTTTTTTTGTTTTGTTTTGTTTTGTTTTGGGGGGGGTAGAGTTTGGGGTTTTGGGGGTTTTGTTTTTTTGTTTGTTTTTTATGTTGAGGACTGTTTAAACGGTTTTTAAGGGGAGAGAGACTGTCCAGGCCAGGAGATCTGGAAAGAAGCGCAGAGCTGTTATTAGACCCAGGAAGTGCAACCTGACCTAAGCGAGAAGCAGCCCGGATGGGCAGCGTGTGGGGGTCCCTCCGAGCGAGCTGCCCGGCCCCGGGCGAACGGGGGCGGCTGCTGCGGCGGGCCTGGGGCTGCGCGGTCCCCAGCCTGCGGTACTGCCACGGGCATGCCACCGACTTCACCCTTAGCTGGCTTAGAATAAAACGATAGAGAAAGGGCCATATTCGGCTCCCCGGAAGCCACTGACATAAAATAAAATTAGACGAAGTAAAATGGAATAAGCAACAGTAAGACAGAATAAGATAACATGAGCTAAGGGCTTCCAAATTCCCCTTTGCTACCCCTACGGGGGGCACCCCAAAGGGAGGAGCAGACAGGCCATGGGGAGTCGCTTTGTGCGTTTTTAAAATCCTCCCTGCTAAGAAGTGCCTCACGGCTGCCCGGCTGAAGTCCTTCTCTCCCTCTCCCCCGGGCTTCCCCTCAGCCCCCACCCGCCCCCGACTGCGCGCCCCACGGCGGAGCGCCCCTGCCCGGCGAGCTGCCGCCCGCCGCGGGGCCGCGCAGGGCCGGGCAGGGCCGGGCAGGTCACGGGGGCCCAGGGCATCTGTCGGGGGGGCTGTCCCTCCCTGCCCGCTGACCCTGCCTCTCTCCCCGGCCTGCAGGTAAAGGTCTGGTTCCAGAACCGGCGCACCAAGCAGAAAAAGGACCAGGGCAAGGACTCCGAGCTGCGCTCGGTGGTGTCCGAGACCGCCGCCACCTGCAGCGTCCTGCGGCTCCTGGAGCAAGGCCGGCTGCTCTCCCCGCCGGGGCTGCCCGGCCTCCTGCCGCCCTGCGCCACCGGCGCCCTGGGCTCGGCCCTGCGCGGGCCCAGCCTGGCCCCGG
>NW_020448897.1:173333-175399 GCF_003343035.1 Apteryx rowi | reverse complement strand
TTCGGGCTGCCGGTGCCCACGCTGCTGGGCTCGGTGGCCGGCCGGCTCTCCTCCGCGCCCCTGGCCATGGCCGGCTCGCTGGCGGGCAACTTGCAGGAACTGTCGGCCCGCTACCTGAGCTCGTCCGCCTTCGAGCCCTACTCCCGGACCAACAATAAAGAAAGCGCTGAGAAAAAAGCACTGGACTGACTCTAAGTAACTTCTCCGTATTTATATTTATAGTATCTATTTGTGGCGATATTTATGGGACAGACGGCGCGGCGCCTGCCGGCAGCCCCCTGCCTCCCTCCCTGCCTCCCTGCCGCCTCAGCCCCGCGGCGCGGCTGCCCTCCGCGGGCCGCCGCGGAGCCGAGCGGGGACCCTCGCCCGCGGGGCCAGGCGGCGGCCGGGGCCGGCGCCGGGGGCTGCGGTGCCCGCGGGGGCCTCGCCTGCCCGAGCCCCAGCGGAGCGGGGCGGCCTCCGCGGCAATCCCGGGCCCGCCGCCTGGGGGGCTGCTTGTCCGTTTGGGGGTGTTTGTTCGTTTGTTCGTTTGCTTTAACACCGTTAGGAAAGGGACAGAGAGGGAGAGGGGACGGGGGGGGGCGGTTCGGCCGGGCTGCTTCGGACCGACTCTAGCCGATGCCCAGGGAGGGAGAAGGATTTCAGAGAGAGGAAGATGGAGCTGCCAGGTGGTGTCCAGGGTTTTTCCAGACTTCAGTGACCCTTAAGCACAAAGGTTTGGGGGCTCCATGTGTGTCGCCCCGTTTTAAACACACTCACTGCACTACAGTAGCCGGGTAACATCCTTGCTGTTTGCCCGTAAGACCAGCCAGGAAAACGTCCAGCAACTTTTATTTTTCATGTTAATTTTTGAATGTGAGAAGGGCCGGAACGGACTGCCTTGAAAATATGTGCATGAAGCGGGGAGACAGAAACCAGTGGCTGTAGAGATTGTGAATGAAACAGTGTCTCCTTTCGAGATATCACAACGCCCCTTTTTGTAGTCCCACGGGTTAGTCCTTCGGACCTTACCTGCAAAAGAAAATCTGCACGTAAATAACGGAAGTCGGGACTCGATTTGCACCCAGATATGTTGTGATGGTAATTTTTTTCTATTTGATTTTTCCAAATACTTTCAGAGTGCATCTAATTCAAAAAATCTTTAGCCTTTCTTCCTCCTAAAATAACCCTCTCGCATATTGCTCACACGTCAATTAAAACGAACGTAAAATATAAAAAGCGTATCTTTTGTTATTATTTTGTACTTTAAAATACATCTATGTAACGATCTTTTTTTCTTCATGATTTTTACTGCCATTTTCTCCACAAAGATGTGTATTTCATCTTCTAGTATTCCGGATCGATTTCCTGTTCAATTTCAGTACTTGAATTTGCCAGAAAAGGGATTCTGTACTTAGCTAGTTCTTTGGGGAAATTTTTCTTTGCTTTGGTTTTAAGTTTCTTTTCTTTCTTTAAACTTTAACACATGGCGTTTACAAACTGTATAAATACGTGCCACCAAACTGTAACCAAAAAAAATTACAAAAAGTGGAATGGTTGCTGTAGTATATAGAATTAATTATAGATCAGAACTGGACAGAAGGAGCTGGACAGAAAAGAAAACAGTAATTTTATTGTAAATTATTTACGTCTGAAGTTTCTAGGCAACTAGTGGAAAAAAATAATGAATGAATCGAGCGCTGAGCCCTTGCTACTAACTTTTGTTCTGGATGTTTTGGATATTTGGATGTTTTGTATTTATGTGGTGAGAGTGAAATATATTATATCTATATGACGACGGAATTAGGTGTATTTTCGTCTTATATTCGTAGCACCCAAATTACCATGATCTGATATGTGCGCTGAAAAAGAAAGGAAAAAAAGAAAAAAAAACCCTATCCCAACATGACCCTCCCCATTTTCCTTTTTTTAGGCGGATGTTGTGAAGTCTGTTTTGTGGAGCGGCAGCTCCGCTTTCTGCCCTGAGCGGCTGGGGCAATTGGGGACATTCCCAGTTAAACCCAGCTGCGTCCTCGCCGGCTCCGATCCAGCCCGGCCCCCGCTCTGGGAGCGCCGCCCGGCCCCGG
>NW_020448897.1:123687-172348 GCF_003343035.1 Apteryx rowi | reverse complement strand
CCCGCCTGCATGGGCTGTGCAGCACCACCCGCAGCCCTGGGCACAGAGAAGCGCCCTGGCCTGGGCTGTCTTTGCTAAGAAGGCAAACACCACTGCTCAAACCATGCCAGGGCTCCCTGGCCCCGTGTGGGGCAATCCTGTGTGATGGATTTGCCCTGTCCCACAGGAGCCTCTCTGCCATTGAGATGTGGCCACTTTATCGTCCAAATCTGCTGCTGCACTGTGACGCGTCTGGGACACATAAGCATTAGTATGTCCAGCGCAGGGCTGTCTCAGGCGTCCAAAGCTCCCTTCATCCAAAAAGGGGATTTCTCAGCTTTTTTCTTTTTCCTTTTACCTGGAGACAGTGTGTGTGTGTATGGAAGGGGTGTGGGAGGGGAAGAGGGCATTTTTTTTCCCATCTCCTTCAGTTCCACCTGTCACAGCTCTGTCCTGCAGTTTGCTTCTGGGCTGGAGCTACAGCAAAGGCCATAGGGTCTGCACTCCCAGGCAGGTTTACCTCAGTCTTGTTTCAGTCGCTGCTTGTAACTCAGGTCAAAACTTCAGACCCCCAGATGGATCAGCGGGAGGGAGGCAATTTGCTGTTCGTTTTTAAACTTCCTGCATCTTGGACATGTGGGGTCTCTGAGTACACCATTTCCCCTCTTTCTACAACAGAATGAACTTGGAAATGTTCACTTTTTTTTTTTTTGGAAGGGGGGGAGGGAATCCCACCTGTAGTTGTGTTGTTGTATGGGCCAAGTTAAAAATCACACATATGGACATCCATATATACAGTGTGTTTGAATCAAGAAACTGTTTATAAATGATAGCTCCACTTCTCTATCTCTCTCTTTTTTTTGAAAAACTACATAAAAGCTGCTCTGAAATTATGTGCTGCCCAGATACATTGTTTGCTTGTTTTTATTGATATGCTGAATTTCATTCTGCTGGGGCAATGCAAACAAACCACCTTCCTGAAGTTACTTGTGTTGAAAGGTTTCGCTGGGATCTCATGTGGTAGCATTATCTGTGCCTGTCACTGTGGCATCTGAGCTCAGATAGAGTCATGCAGAGGGAGTATGTGTGACTGTGTGTGTGGGGGGGATACCTAGTAGTAAAGCAAGCAAACAAAATATGAACTTATCTCCAGTAGAAATTTTAAAGGAGAGTATGAAAGCATTTACATGGCTGGCAGGCTTTATCAAACTTTCCTTTAGCAGCAGCTATGTTTAGGACTTGGTGTGATTGAGCAATAATAAAGACTAAGGGCAGCTTGGATCATTTCAGTTTGTTTAGCTGAACCCAAGAAATATTTTCACAGGTACATTGACAAAGGGCCTGAACCTGTGGCCCTCAGGCAGGCAAAACTCCCAGGATCATTTCCAGAGCACCTAGAGTGAACATAAAACAGTATTTGCCAGGTCCACATAGGAAAAGAGGAAGTAGTATAGACTGAGGATTTTTTTCAAAAGTGTTTGCCCACACATCTAACATAGGCCCTGCTTTATTTGCTGTCCCTCCGTATTCCTCATGCCAAAGATTAGAGTGGCCTCTGAGCACTTTGCTTCCATTTGCAATCCTGCCATCAGCCTAAGATACATGACCCTATGACATGTAAAAAGGCATAAACAAGGTCCCTGATTAACTTCAGAGTATTTTATTTCTTTAGAGGAAAGCAAAAACACTTCATAAGAATAACTCTTGGACAGGATCAAGTCGCAGTCCCTGGCAAGTGTTTAATAAAATTACCAGGGAAGCTAAAATGAAATCCATCAATGTAATCCCATCTACGTAGCTGCCATAATATAAACTGTGACCCTGTATCATATCCATGGTCCACAGTGCTGTGTGGCAAAAGTAAGCACAAAACATTTCTGACTGAGATGCAAGAACTCTCTGGCAGGCAGCTTACTCCCCATGTACGGCTCTTCAAAAAGAGAAACTTAAGCACAGCTTTTATTATCTTTCTCCATCTATTTGTTACTATTAATGATATTCTTCATATCTGTATAAATGCCTGATTCTACTATGAATTTTAAGTCAACAATTTCTAGTGGCAGTGAATTCAACAGTCAGTCATACATGCAGCAAAAAATATTGCATTTTGTATATTCGTTTTCAACATTTTATCAAAGTGAATAGTCCCAAGGTCTGAGTTTAGGAGTAGGCGGAACAGACTTTTCCAAGCTACCTTCTGAAACCACTTCCTTTTTAATTCTCTTTTAGCATGTTACCTCTTCTTCGTCTCCTTTCTACGTGAACAATCAAAATCCTTTCAACTTCTTTTCATACACAGTTGTTGCAAACTGCACTTAATATAACTGTCTGCCGAGAGGTGCTGCCTTTTCTTTCTTATTCTCTCTGTGAAAAAAACAAACAAGCAACAAAGTAATAAATTCCCAGAGCCTTTTTCTCTTTAGCTATCTACAGTCCATTCTTCTGTTTGATCCCCCTGCTGTGAGCTAGGATGAAAACATCGCACCAGTAAGGATTCGCCCAGAGTACAATCCTTTACCTGACGCACGGTGTCACGGCCAACACAAGAAGACTGGGTTGCAGGCCTCAAGTTCTGACTTTCCACAGCCTGAGTGAATGAATTGTGCTTTCTGGCTTTCAACTGAAACAGCTAGCCAAGGAATCAGACGTAGCAGAGAACAAATAACACAGCCTAATCCACACAGCGCTGGTCCACAGGTTTGTCGCATAACAGGGTGTATCCTTCCTGTAGAAACCTCCTGTTAAAACCCAGCAGCACATCACTGAAGGTACAAGAAAAACAGATTGTGAGATTGACTGGAAAGCAAAGTGGAACTGATTTTTCTATTCTGTAGCAAGCACAGAGAGGAAATGAAGGCTAACATTGATTTAAATTGTTTCGTAAGTGGGAATCCCTTACACATTCCGCAATTCTCTTTCTTTTTCTATCAGCCTGTCTGCACAAAGATCAATCTGGAGAAAATTTTACAAGGGGAACCTCATGGTGTTCTTGTCTTTTTTAATTCCCTTCCACAGTTTTGTCTGTTTTCTTTTAGTTCACAGAAAAGACAGAGGGATAGAAATAAATTTATCTTGGCAAACATCAAGTTGCAAGTCTTGAGCTGTGACTTGAGGGATTCAGCCTGGACACAGGACGGATGAAAGCTAGAACATGGAGAGAGCTGGGGAAAGGTTACTGAGATCACGCTTGAGGAGAATTTGAAGAAGATAATCATACAAAAGGACAAATGAAAAACTCCTCACCCTGCCTGCAAAAATGTTATCAAGGAGAGAAGCAAGAGAAGGAAGAAAGAGTGTGTGTATAGAAGCATGAAAGTATGTCCTCATGGCTTAGACCCCAGTCTGAAATTAAGAAGATGAGGGGACCAGCTCTTGTTTCTTTTAGAATTTCTGTCTGATCCTAAAATCATTGGCAGTTATCGGTCAGCTAGTCTCTTGCTGTCCTTCCTCTGGAATGGGAACAGGGATACTTACCTAAACTTGTGTGGAAGGAGCTATCAGGATACTCCTGCTTCAGCAAAGATGAGGCAAAATTGTGACCAAAAATTTGGCATCCACCATAGTCAGCTCCAAATCACTGCAACCATTCCCTCACAGTATTAGCCCTGATCTTTATTCCACTCCCTCTTTTCCTGCCTCGTCTCTTTAATTTAAAATCTCTAAACTGTGCATTCCACTAAATGGTTGTGATCTCCTTGAGGCCTCTAAACAATTTTATAAAACTAATCCTAAAAGAAAATCAGAAGGAGGCAGGAGAAGAATGTGTGTGTTTCCACAAGGAGCTAAGGAGGGATAATAGGCAATCCAAGGCATTCTGAGTGCACACTCCAAGATAATCTCCATACGTCTCTGGACACAGCATTGTGAACATCCTCATGATCAGCTGATTACTGAGATGAGTTAGTAAATAGGAACGTATTTCATCAGGTGTTAAGGAGGACTTTAATTGTACTCAAGCTCCAAATGTGAAACTTTATACCATGGCCACAGCTGTTAAAACAACAGAGTCTTATGGAAACAGTCTTGGATTACTGGCCTCATGGAGTGAAACATTTTTAATGAAAAGGGATTACACTTATTATTTCTTAGTGCATTGTACATCTTCTTAGATATTTTACTGTCATTATTATTATTTACTAAGAGAACTTAGTAAATATTTACTCCCACTCAAATCTGTTCTCATGCATATTTAATATACTCTTACAGAAAATAGTGTGAAATAAATGAATTAGTGGCTCTTTACTAAGGTCAGGATCCTGAAAAACCTTATGTGTTTGCTTCTCTCCCACATGCCACTTCTCTCTTTGACTTTCTTCATGGAATCAGGTCCCACATGATGTAGAATTTAAATAGCATTTTATGAGAAAATATGACCTCCATAGTTGATACTGATGCTTATTGTCTTCAGGCTTAGTATAGGCCATATGTGTTCAGAATAACTTCTGTTTTTTCAAGTGCGATAGGAGAACCAAGTGGGGAAAAATCCAGGGGAACTGATTTAAACTTTTAAGCATGAAATTTTTCTATTGCAGAGGGAAAGCACCAACCATATAAGCTGTATTTCCAGCTCATACACTAGGCTATATTTCATTTCCCATTCAAGCTCCTGAAGTTTCTATCCATGAGTTTCTAGTAAATTTAGTGAGATTTACTGCCAAAGCTCCTCCAGGGAAATGCCTTATCCTGTATGCACAGAACGTCACAGAAGCAAGGTCTGAGATGTATACGTGAAAGAAGAAATAGTTATGTGCTCATCCAATCCAGCAATAGAAACTTTTCTAATGGGACACCTTGAATTTCTAAGTATGTTCCACATTGAAAACAAACGTGTGAAAGTTATTTGAGGAGATTGAATTAATGGGGGAAAATGATATTCACTGAATATAGTATATAAATGGTACAAATCTGTTTCAAAAATAATTAAAGAAGGAATGTTTTCTTTCTGATGGAATATGCTCAAAACTCGCTACTCTGAATGTGTCTCTAGAAATCTCTTTCTGCCAAGGGGAGTTTCAAATGTGCAGCGGTAACAGACCCAGCCCTTCCATAACAAAGCAGCTGCCTTTTGTGAGCTTTGGAGGGCAGCGAGTATTTGTTGTGTGATAAGATGGTGCTACTGTCTCAAAACCTTTCCATGAACAAAACCTCAAATCCATGTGAATCTAAATAGTTTTAAATGTAAGGTTTGAACTTTATCTTGCCACCTATTTTTAAGAACAATTTTTTAATGCTTTAGCTAAATTTCTGTGTGTTATTGTTGGACATTCACATAGATGAATCTCAGTGGAAAAGATACAATCCTCCAGAACACCAAATCAGGCAATGAAGACACATGATATAGTGCTTTTGAACAAGGACTAGGTCATCTTTTTCTGAGAGTGCCCTGAGCGCCAGGGATGCTATAAAAACAAATTAATAGCAATATCAATAGTATTCCCAGGTTACCTTTATGTGCAACTGCTAACGTTCAGAGAGTCACCTGCTCCTATGCACCATAGCAAGCCCAGTCATGCCAGTGTGACTGCTGCGGGACCTCATGTTGTGGTTCTCCAGAATCAGCCTGATGAAGGCACAGTGTTTCTTCAGCCGTGGCTGGGACCTGAAAACCTAGCCACGGTCTGCCAGCTGGGCGGAACTGCAGTGCCGGCGCAAGACGAGACATGGGAAATTTGGAGACCTCCCGTGCAGCGAGGAAAGCCGGGGCCGCTCGGCGGCAGGGCCCCGGCGGTGGCGGCAGCGGCCGCGGCGACTCAGCACCGCGGACAGCGGCGGCCTCGCGGCGCAGGGGCGGCCGCGCCCGCGCAGAGCCGCCTCTCAGCTGGGGCGGCCCCGGCCCGTGGCCGAGGGAGCGCCGAGGTGGTGCTGGAGCTGCAGAACGCGCTGCGAAGCTGGAGCCCTCGTCCTTGGCCACGGGAGCCGCAAGCAATCCGCGGGTGCTATGTCACCTAGGGAGCGTCGGAGGGGCGGGCAGCGCTGCGCGCTCTTGCAGAGTGTGTGCTCGCAGCGACGTGTTTACACGTTGCAGGAATTGACATCAGCATAAAAAGGAGTTTCATAAAAATGATTCGGACATATGCCAAAACGTGCCTGTAGTGGTAAATAGCTCTTGATAAATACAGAATCAGAGGTCAGGGATGAAATAACATGTCATGAATCTCTCACATCAGGGACAAGATTTTAAAAAAATGATAAAGTTGTTTCAACTGACAGTTGCATAACAGCCTCTGTAGCTGCAACACACTTCCATTATCATGCTATACACGTTCATAGGGCAGGTTAGCCAGCTTAATTCAGTCCTACTACTTCAGCCACATTTCTATGTTTCTGAACTCCAGACTATCCAAATGTACATGACATGCAGTTGTGTCTTATCAAAGTCAGCAGGAGCAAAATCATGTCCTTGACATCACTTAAGAAAGACTTCCTTGTGTATGGGCCATAGGGATGCCTAATTAGAAGCATTCCCTGCACTTTCCAGATCTACAGTTGTGCGTCTGGGAATCTTCTGCCAGAAAGGAATACATTATAACACAGTCAGCAGGGCCAAAACATGTAGACCTAGGCTGGCATTCAAAGATCCCCCATTACAGCGCTTTGTCCATTTGCTTTCCTTTTCCTTTCTGCTCCCACTCTTATTCAGTTGATAATGTAAGATTTGCAGGTAGAAACTCTCTCCTGCTATGCATTTGCATAATTAGTCCAGTCAGTAAGCATTGCTTTAATATGAATAACAATAATAAACAGCTTTTCAATACCTGAGCATACAGTAAATTCTGAAAACTCTACAGCCCTCTCTACAGCTCTACAGCTCAGGCCCTTTAATGAATAGTAATACTAGTTTATATTAAAACAAGAATAAATGATAATTTTCTACCTGTTCATTTGGTTTCACAGCCTAGAGAGCCAATACACCTCTTTCTAGAAGCATGTGGATACAACACTGCTATAAAATGCCTCTGTTGACTCTACTGGGACTACACTCATGAAAAAAGATTTACAGAATTCAGCTGTTAGAGAGTTTCCCAAAAGTTTAACATCTGGATATATTTATATACATGCATACTACTGCTAAGAAGAATCCTCGAAACAGCCCTAAATCCATAGTTAACTGACATGGATATAAAGGTTACACAGAAGGCCAGGAGAAGATTGCAGTAGCAGATAAACAAATAAGAGTTTGAAATATCCTTTCGTGCTGGTCAAAGCAGTGAGAATCCTTGACAGTAGAGCAAATCCAGGGTAGACATTGAGATAACAAGAAAGGAATGAATGCATAAAATCCCATCTTCTGAAAACTGTGTCAGCACAGAGGGGACAATGAGGAAATATGCCTACCTAATTCCATGGCTTTCTAAAGTATGCAGATGGGAAGTACTGGCTCTTTCAATTCAGAATCCTGAGAAGGCTCTTGTGCAGTAAACTTTAGTGGAAAGCAGAGCCTTGTCTACAGCGATTGCTTTGAACTTTATTGCTTAAGGTTTGAGGGCAGAGAGTCACCATGATGTCCATCTAGGATTTTCTTCACATCTTCATAAAGAACTAACAGATGTCCCATTGCTAGGTCTTGACGAGTGAAGATCTGTAGCATCAGCTGCTCAAATAGCAGAAGAAAGGGAAAATATCATTCAGCTTATGTAAAAATAAAACTCATGCATACGATCTGCTTCCTGTTTATCAGCTTCAGCTTAGTGTGATGAGGGACTTTTGTACTTTCAGGGTGTGGTTTGGCAGTCAGTGGTAGCTGGGAGTCAGCACTAGCAAACAGAGGTTACCAAACACTATGTGGACTAATACCGAGTCTATTCACTCCTGACAGCCTGGTCTTGAACACCAACCAAATGAGTTACCTGCCTCTTAAATCATCATATACTGATACTAGTAAATAATATTTTTAGTCTTGATTATGGGTAACTGTAAGAGTTCATCCACTGATGAGCTCCTAAGGTAGAATGGATAATTTAGAACTGATGAGGGTGCAGGGCTTGAATTCAGCTCCTTCCATAGCTAGAACTGTCTATTAAGTATGGACCCAATTTTCCTCTGCATTCAGGATCATTTCAGATCCAGAACTCAGCAGGACTCTATGTATGAGATGCTGTGCTTTAGTTCACACATCAACAATAATTTAAAAAGTTGTAGAAGAAACTTTGTCTCTGGATTGATGTGTTCTATAACTTACCAATTAAAGGCCTGCTGAATCACTGGGCACTGTCTAACACAGGATGCTAGACTAGATGACAGTTAGTCAATATAGTATAATCACTTCTATGTTACTATGTAACAAATATACAGCTCCAGGCATATGTGTACACAGTATGCTCTGAGATGGGGCAAGAGGGCACTGTCTGCACTTTTTTTTCTATGGTTCATCCTGGGGGGAGGGGGGAAAAAAAAGACTCAGTAGTACTATTTGCTAAAATGACAGAAAGAAAAGAGACCCCCTACTGGCAGAGAAAAAAAAAAAAACTTACCAGAATCATTTGGTCAGTCATTATTTATAAGGACAATAACATTAAAAAAAGAGGAGTTTGTGTATCTCCTAATGGAGAATTTCTAGCTCATATCACAGAGGTACATTGGAGAAAGCTGAAGGGAAAGCATAAGACTTTGAGGCCTAAGAGTACAAATTACCATTCAGCCAGTACTTAATACTGGAGCATGATTCTGCGGCCCCATTTACCACAAATTCTTGTTGACTGTATTTGGCAGCATAAGGCCTTTGGGGTCAAGGTGCTCAGTTTCAGTTTTGCCCTTTCAGTCTCAGAAGTAAGGAAGCATTTCAAACCTTGAGCTTCAAAAAGAATTTAAGAAATGCACAGGAGAGCCAACTTTTAAATGAACTGGAAAGATTTTATGAGGACAGAAGATCAACACGTGACCAGAGCTCCAACTGTGAAAGAAAATGTGAGAAACAGGCACCTCTTCTAGTGTGAAATTGGTCTAATTCTTGGGGCCTTTAGAGTGGCAGTATCAAACAACTGGCCAATATTGTGTACACTTTCTTTCATCCACATGGCACCAACTTCATTACCATATTCTGTGAAGCAGTCAAATTTTCCACAGGTTTGGTTTAACCCCTCATTTGAAAGTGGAGATGGATTTTTTTCCGTCACTGAGGGCTCAGTGTGCCTTTCCTAACATACCTGGGAAACCAGTCAGAGCACACATCTGTATTACACAAAATGACCTTCTAGAAAAAGCTCGTGCACCCAAGAGCCATATGAAGTGGGAGTGCAGATGTATCTGATGCCTGGGCTGTAGGCCTGTCTCTCAGCTCATTTTAGAGTGCTCCAGAGTGGTCACACAGTGTGTAAACTCCCCAAATTGCTGCTGTATCTTGAAAGCAGCACCTTCCTGGACAACGGTTAGTTTTAATTGCTGATCATTGATGTGGGGCTAGCAAAAAGCTTGAAGGTTGGTACACTGTTTTATGTTTTTTGCACGTTGGGGGGGGTTGCTGGGTTTCATTTATAACATCTGATAAAGTCTTTTTTTTTTAATTTGGGAGCTTTCCAGGTATAATTAGAAAGACAAACTTGAACTTTGGTAATCCCAGATATCCGTACATCCCGTCCTGCTTTGCTCAGTCACCTGGAGGAGTGGGTGTTGCTGGGTTTTGGTGCTGGCTCTGGCAGCTCTTCCATTTTGTGCTTGCATTTTTCTGTCTCTGGATAAGCCTGATACTGCAAGACACTTTACTAGCAAAAAATGTAGCATGTAGAATAATTCTTTCTTGTTCCTTGAGAAACAACTCTTTCCAGTCCAGCCTCCTTCACTGTTTTACTGGCAGCAGGCAAGTATAGCCTTTTAGTGTGTGTGTATGTGTGTGCATGATTATATCTCTTTCTGGTGGGCAAATTAGGTAAAAGTTCTTTTTAGCACACATGGGCAAAGACACAGACACAGAACCGTGTGATTTCATAAACCACAGATTTAATTCCCTTAACAACGCAACTTCCTAACAAATCCTGGCTCACAGAGCAATATTGATCATCTTTCTAAAGGGAGGAATCTCCACAGTGATATTATAGAAGGAAGGAGGAATGTTTTCTTGAGAAGCTGTATTTCAAGTAAAGTAACCCTCCGAAGAGCATTCACTTTCAAATCAGTAACATGAAAGTATACCTAACTCTCAAAACAGCAGCTAGTTATATACGCAGATTTGAATGAGGCTTTTAGGAGAAACAATGGGTCTGTTTTTAAGGGTGGTTGCCCTGTTGAAGTGCATTTCTCTGAACGGATACAATGCTGTAGTGCTGAATGGATTCAATGGTGCTGTCTCAAACGTGTCTAGGAGTGTCTAGAAGAGGGTGGAGGTAGAAAGAGCTGGTGGGACTCTTCTCATGATTCACCCAAGCTGTCTCTTTCATGCCTTTCTTCACTCTAGCAGGGGCCAAGATCTCCTTCCCCTTTTCCTCTGCAACAAGCTTCCTTCTCTGCATGAATATTCCTTGACTGGAAATAATAGAATGAAGTTAAGAAAATGTGGCCTTAAAAAATCAGGTGTAACTTTGTATGAATGAGACTTCTGGATAAAAGAAGAATGTCCTAAGGGAAGTGAATAACATCTTGGTACCTTGGCTATTTGAAACTGGGAAGGAAAAATACATACACAGATAGAATATAATGTAGGAATCAATCCTGCCTTGGCCTCTCTAAGGAAAACAAGCGACCTTAATGATCTATTCTCTCTCTAGAGCACTCACACAGAAAGCCCTGCTCATTCCAATTCAGCTATGTGCCCAGCACATAACACAATGGACCTCACTCCTCGGGAAGCTCTAAGTGCCATTGCAATACAAATAAACAAGTTCTGCACAAGATGTTGAGGGCACCAGTAGCCTACAGAAAGCAGCTCTTGGGGCCACATGAAGACTTGGAGTGGGGGGTTGTGCAGCAGCAGTGTTTACTTAAGAAAATTCACTTCCCTCATTGAAGAAAACACTTCAGTTCAAAATGTTTGCTTCCTTTTTGCCTTTATCAAATTTCACGTGCACTCTCCTATACATGTCAAAACAGAAACACAATGACTGCAAGCTTATGTGCGACACCACTGAACAACACCATAAAATACAAGAGATGAGGCAGAAATATATAAATAGCTGCAGGCCATGATCTGCTCTCAGTGTTTGTGTGCAGGTCTATTAATACTAATAGGAGTTAAGTGTGCAGAATAAAGTGACAGCTATACCCCTCAGCTCTGCCAGCAGTTCTTAAGTACTGCCGTGGTCCAGCCAGCACTTCTCCATGATATACAGAGCTGCTTCAATCACAGAGCAAAAGCTACCATCAGACCCCAGGAAATAACACACTCCTCTGATGTACTTTATCTAGGATGTTTTCAGGGTCATCATCCCCTAGTCTTGTAATGATCATCTATGACATTCAAACAGTAATAATAATGATAAAGTATTGGTGTGCTTCAGGCTTATTCCTTTCTTAAGCTTGTGATTCCTTTGCATAATTTTGAAACTGGAATGGCACTAAAAATGGGATTTGGGTGTCGTGCAAAATGGCTTTCAAATTTTTCAGATAAGAAAGCCATAGACAGTATATGGCAGACCTGACAGACCTATGTTCCACCCATCCCATGCATTTTCTGTGACACTGACCATTAGCCCTCTGAGTTATGAGAAGAGAGTATATAAACTCTGCAGGAACAGACTTGGAGTATTCTGCTTTCTAGGCAGCAAAGGAAATTATTAGCTACCTACTGAACACCCTGTGAAACAAACAGCAGAGACTATTGGAGGAGGTGCGGCCACTCTGCCAGATTCCTTTTAACTGTCCCTTTACCAAAATCTTATGCTCACTCTTCTATGGATATAAAGGAAAGGAGTAGCTAGAGCTCATGGGTGAGGAGCGGTGTCCCTGGGAAGCTCTGAAATGGGTATCCCTGCTCCAGCCAGGGCCTGAGGTGCACTGCAGAACATCACTGTGTTCTGTGATAAGCATTTCAGGTGCTGGATGGTCTGTTTTGAGTTGGAATAAGCTTGCTGAGTACTTTCAGTGCTAGCTGGATAGGGCAGACAGTTTCTTCAGCAGCATTACATGACCCTGCCAAAGAAACGCCTGGTCTGTGTCTGCAATGATGTTATGGGAGAGGGGAGGAGCTCAGTACTTAAGATGTTCAAGTCATTCCATACTGGGAAGGAAGGTGAATGAAAATTATATAAAACAGAATTGTTTTTCAATAGCAATGCATTTAGAGAAATCTGCTGGATAGTTCTCAAAACATGTCACTTTCTTCTTAGCTAACTTTTAAAGGCCAGGCAGCTAAATTATTCCTGGTGGCACAGAGAAGATGTTCTGCTAGCCTCCTCTTCTGGCTATTTCTCTATCTTGATCTACATTTTTCAAACAATTTGCCAATCTGTTTTGAAATATATTTCCAAATATGCCTCACCTAAACTCCAATCCAGCCACCACAGCTTGCAGGGGAAAGTTCCCAATAACTTCATTGTGCATTGAATCAGGCATTCAGGAAGAAGTTACCACGTGAATTGCTTGATGCAACAGATTGCCTTTATTCCATCCAAAGTTTAAACAAGTTCGTTCACGTTCATACATGCATAAGCCGAGTCCTCTTTCCCCTGCCTGCTTCACCTTAGAACATATCACACTTAGACATTTTGCAATGGTCTGCCTGCACTGCTGCCTCTAGCAATGCAAATGCAGGGCTAACATGCTGAGAAGGATGTTGCCCAGCTAAAAATGGAAGATGATTTTGCCTGCTCAGTTACTTGGGAAGCCTTCCAAACTGCTTCCTTAGATTGACTTCAGTGGGGTGAGCATTTCATCATAGTCTCTTTTTGAACTGCTTCCTTAAGTGTAGATTTGGCCCCTCCCAGCTGTTGTTTATGCAGATACAGATGAGCACTATAACAATAAAATATTAACGTAATTGTGGGACTGAGGGCCCCTTTCTCAGTAGATCTCAGCAGAAGGATGCTGGATGTGGACTGATTTGAAGTATTCCCTTGCTCTTCTCTTTTCAATGGATAGGGTATTAGGAGGATATGTAATGAAGATGCTCTGTGGCTTTTCTCTGAAGTGCTGAATGAGGAATTTGTGTCAGGGTCTCGGCCCTTCTGCTTTGCCCTGCCCTGCTGCTCCCTTGCTGGTAGCATGCCATACTAGCCCCAGCTCAGCCCCACACACTCACAGCCCTCAACATTACAGAGCCCAAATCTCTATGCAAAAGCAAACAGGAACTCTTCTGGGCTTGGGATAATGATTCGCAGACTACTCCCTGAATGAATCCAGAGACCACAGAGGAAGGAGGTGTTAAGGCGAGGCTGCAAAATGAAAACTGCATTCACAACTACAAGGTAAATTTGCTTCTAATCCACAATTGAAAGGGAGTGATTTCTCCCTCTTGCCCCTATTGCAATGCCCAGTACACAGGCTAGGTACTTAGACTTGGCTGCAGAAGTAGAATTTAAGCTTACTGTGCCTTTTGAAAGAAAATATCGGAGGACCTGTTATATCTCCTTATTAATAGTTTTGACTAATCCTCTATTCATTGATGTCCATTATGAGATTATATGGCTAAAATTAAGTTAGCACATACAGTATGTCTACACTGAATTTGATAATTGTGTGTTTCTAAAGGAAAGAATGGTTAAATAATTATGGTTGAGACCAGCAACTGGCACCACAGTCTTTGTTGACTGAGAAATATTGCTAAAGTGGGGCAGCTTTTTTTTTTGCCTTTGCAAGTTAAACCCCTAAACTGAGGTGGTTCTGCTCTCTTGGAAAAAATGTTAAGAAGTGATAGTAGTGTGCCCTGAATGCAAATATACATTCTGAGGAGGAATCAAAACCTCCAAGCTGTCAACAGTGAAAAGTCTGGTGGGATGGGCTATTCTCAAAGGATAAGAGATTTATTAACAGTTACATTTGTGGTTTATTTCTATTAATAGAATTTGTATTATGGGAAAATATGTTACATGGTCTAAATCATTTTCTGAAATGACTGTGTTAGTGAGAAATTAAAAATTTTTTTTTTACACAAATGGACAAATTATATGTACTTTTAAGAAGTCACTTAAATGCATATATTTGCTTTAGACTGTGACTATATCTAATAGCTTGGCAGGCCAGTTTCTGCAGAACTTAATTCTAAGATGAGGCAATTCCATGACAAATTTAAATAGAAAAGGGGAATGTGATTATTCATGAACCCCAAAACTTGTGATACAGAAGTCTCAGTGACCCAGGGTTTGAAACACTGACGGTGCTGCTGTGCTCTCGGCCCCTTACTTCTGTTCAAGGGTTCTATATCTGTTCAGCACCTTTCACTCTGGAGACTGTCATGGAGGGCAGCCCCACAGATTCCCATCTCATCTCTTCACCTTTATGTCTGAAAATGATTTATAGCACATAGTGACATCAACAGGAAATTACAAAAAGGGTAAATAACACTGCAGAAATGCATCCCTCAGTATCCTAGCTGTCTTTCATGAATAACATTAGGGGGATTCATGAGATACCATATCCTATCTGGGAGCCCTTATAGCTTAGAGATGGATTTATGACTACAGTGCTGGAGCCAGAGGGCAGGTAACTCAGGCATTAATCCTAGCTCTACAGCTGTCTGCTAGGGTAATGACAGTGAGACCCTGACTCACCTTAGGGCTGCTCTGTGAGGATCACCTAGTTGTTAATTCAGTCCTTCTCAAAAACAGCCTTTTTCATAGATGAGTCCTTGCATCAGTCTAGTCTTGCTACCTAAATGCAACCTCTTTGGGACAGGGACTACATGTTTGAGGAACATCTACTAAAGTAGCGTCCAAATGTTGTACATGCATTCAGCCACAAAAACAATGAGAATTACTTGTTCCTGGGAGTTTTCCTGGATCAGGCACACTCCGACAGGATTACATCAGTTGTGAACCAAATTGTGAATACCAAGGTTTTCTGAGGAGAAGGTTGGTTAGCTGGTTCTTATAAGAATGTGTATGATGCTGAAGCACTGCTTTATATTAGTCCATTTCTAATTTTATGCCCAGGGTCTATTATGATCAAATCTGGATGATACAGAAGTCTTCTATGCTTAAGACATGAAAGAGAGAAAATAACATTCCTGGTGCGTTCTTCTTGCCTGACCACCACATGAGTACATAAAACCTGGTTACAAATGGTAGCATGAAGACCTTACAAGAGATACAGTTCAGTGTGAAAATAGACAGCTGAGTACAAAAGGTAAATTAATCTTTCCAAGAAAAGTCAATTTGTCATGCTTCAAATGGCTACACACTGTGCTCAACAGGAGAATTGTAAGGGCTTTACAGGACACATTTTTCACTAAAACAGCTTTTTGGTTCTCTTAAAATCTGTACCTACTTTTTGCCAGTTTCCCAAAGTTATACCCCACTCTCACTCAGCGGTTTGATCCCATTCTCCCCGCATTTGTGGCTTACAAATTGAATTGCTTCTCTGGAGGCTGGCTTATTGAAACTCTCTGGCAGAGTCACATCCACACTTCTTACTCAGGAAAAACTCATATTGACTTGAGCACACTTTCACTGAAATAAGGACCACAGAACCTGGTCTACCCTCACAGGCAGAGTAAGATGTCTATTGAAAAGGGGAATCATTGAAGGAGCAGCTCCAAAGAAAAAAACAAGCCAGCAATGAGCAATCCCATCCCTTCATCCCCTGCTTTTAACAGTGAGTGAAACCCTGCCTACATCAAAGTCAGGAAGATATTTGCCTTTGACTTACAGAGTTAGGAATTTCACATTTTAAATAGATTTGATATGATGTTTGCACATGCCTGAAAAAGCTGCAAGAACATCGCAAAAGATTTCCCTCTCTGAATATGATATATTGACTCATGCCATTCACTGCAATAGAAGTCTCACCTGGCATTAGCTGTTTTGTTTTATAAATCCAGTTTTCCCATGTCTAGTCCCTGGCATATGTTCCACACCTAAATAGGTTTGGATTTTTTTTCTCTGTTGCTTCTCCTTTTGCCCTTGCACTTAGCGATAGAAACAGAGAACTCCTAGAAAAAAGGATGACTTTCCTGCAATTCTTCCAGACTTAAAGTTGGTGGTTCTGATGGGGCACAGTCTACATCTTTCCTAGCTAATTCTCCCATGTACCAATTTCTTGCAATTTTTGGTTTTGTGATAGCAATGGATGGGACACATTGCACCACAAGCTGACTAAATCATCACTTACAGAGAGAACGTCTACTTGGACAGCAGGTAGTCATTCACTCTCAACCCCCTACAGCCAATAAGTGTCTGAGCAGCCAGTGAAGACCTCCAAATTGCAGAAGACCAAGCAAAGAAGGGGACCAGTCAGTTTTCTGGTAGGGCACATCTGTGTATTCTTCTTTGCATGCACTAAATGGTGCTTTCACTAAACTTTTGGATAAGGGTGATACCTGCCTCCTGCCTTTCTGTGGATGCAGTTTACAGTCCCTGAAAGAAAAACTAGGTTATGTGAGATTCAAATATGGACTAATCCGTACTTTGGGCCCTGTGTTTTTGGAATGTAAGAAATGGAACATTCTGTTCAGTAGCAACACAGCTGCATGGACTATGCATTCAAAACCCCCTGTCAGCATGCTAGTGTTGGCAGTGCAATGAGACATGCAGCTAAGGTAAGCCTGTACCATTACTGCAGATTAATTTTTATAGCCATAAAGTTTCAGACAACGATTTTAGAGTTCAAAGGATCCAGAATTGCTTTAAATATTCCTTATTCTTGTCCTACCACTCCAAAATCTGGGGCAATCCAAATCCATTTTGGATACCTGATTCTCCCAGTCCTCTTTTTTCTTGTGATTGCACTTACTCAATGAGATGTTACACCACATGTAACAATAATAGTGAACACTAAATCTCTTGATATATGCAGTCTCTGGAGTGGCATTCATGCAAGACATTCATCTAACCATTCTGAATAACAAACCAATTTGAAAAAAAGCAAACTCTTTCTCTCATAAATTCACAAAAAGAAAAAGAAATAAAGTCCTTGAGTACATTAGGGGCTATAAATCTGCCTAGCCTTCATAATCACGTAAAGAGAGAGCAGAGGAAAATAAACACAAATGGCATATGTCTCTGTTTGCAGAAAACTAACCTGGTGAAGTAACAGAAAAACAACTAGGAAAAAATCCATTATGAAAATATTTTACATTCTGTCAGCTTCTGCCTTTGTCAAACAAGAAGTAAAAAGGGAGGAGAGCATGATATTAAGATGCCACCACCTAATAATTTCTTGATAATTGCCCTTCAAGAGCATATGACAATGAAATGAGTAAGGTAGAGCTTTCACCCACTCTATCCTGATTTAGACAGTATGCTACGGTACACACTTCCTTTGAGTAAACAGTACCTATAGTTATACAAGATCCATTCTCTCATTGATGTACTAGGGATTTATGTAGGTGAGTCCCATTAATGCTAATGGAAGTTATGTGTGTAATTCCCCTTTTTCAGCAATGAGAGAATAGAGCTTTATGTTTCTAAAGTAATTACAGCCTTAGCTCTGGCTAGGCTGTTCTCCCCATCCTCCCCCCTTTGATAACTTCTTTGCTTCCCTCCCCAGCTTTGACTCTGGGAGGAAAAAAAAAGGATAAATTCCTGCATTCAGAAAGGAAAATTGGAGAAATAGCTGAAAGGCGAAACAAATATAACTAGATCCACTCATTGTGGGAAGGAAATGCAAATAGAGGAAGCCAATCTATATCCGCTAGGTTTGCTGTGCTTTTGGGGACAGATGTAGACTGGTTTTCCATAAACTGTGTACTTACTGTTTGCTAGCATGTTGAGTATTTACAGAGAAAAAAACCCTTTTTTTTTACACTTTATTCTTAGATTAATCTGTTTTAGAAAAACTACAGTCTTGATATTGACAGACTTTTGCCGAAAAAGGTAAAGAGTAAAATAAATGGAGATTTTTCAAAAAGAATGAATTGATTCAAAGAAACTACTGTTATCATCTGAGTGTGAGCTGGAGGCAACTATACCCCATTTGAGAGCTTAAACAGTTCAGAGTTTCATGACACCTCATTTACTGGGGTTTCTTAGCCCTGCATTCAATGCCAGCAGGTTTTGGAGAAAGTGGTATATATACTGTCGAACTCCCAAGTTTGAAATGTTATTTCTATGTTCTGTTCCTGATTTTGTGGCAGATTATCTCTAAAAATCATGTGCCAGCTCTCTTCTTCAAGCTGTCCATCTCTAAAATGCAGATACTAATATTATCCTTTTATAATAGTGGTAAGTAATTTCATTGACATGGAGTGTGCAGAGAACCCCTTTATTATTTGCCTATTTGGGCATATGAGGAATATCTGTCAATAAAATCACAAGATTAATATTTTGCATCCTTCTTGAAAGATCAGGTTAGTTTAGGAGTTCGACTACTGACTGTAGTATGATCCCTTCCCATCTGGAACTCGGAGCAACATGAACAGAGGAATAGCTCATCAACTGTGGACGGTAACACCTTCTTTGCTCTAAAATGGCTTAAATGGTAAGTGATCTATCATGATATATTTAAATCTCATCTCAGAAGAATTGAAACTGGAAGGAATACTGTGAAGAAAATAGGAGCAGAATAATGTGCTAAAAAAAAACACAACCAGGCCCAAGCTGGTTCGAGAATTCCCTGTGCCTTGCATCTGCACACGGCCACCCAGGCTTAAGCCAGATGCAAGACACAGGTGACATGAGAAGACACTTGAAGAGCTGAACATGCTGCTTCTGTGGCTGCTTGTCATGGGGAGGGACATGGAAAGGGCGCCTCTGTGTTTTTCTTCCCTCCACAGCAGCAGCTGGCATTGCGCACACAGTGACCCCTCCTTAGCTGCAGCGGTACAGCCAGCCAGGCTTTTCAGGTTGCTGACATATACAAAAAAGGCAATGAGGACATTTTTGCAGCCTGGAAATTTGCTGCCCTCTGCAACTCTATTCTGTCTCTCCTTGAGCCTGTCCTCCTGCCATAGCTACATTTAGAGACAGTAGCACCCTTTGAGAACTGGTTTAAGCAGGTGTGAGTGTGGTTGCAGTTCTCACTGATGTCACAGAAAAGACACAAATGAAAATTCAAAGACAAAAAATGTAGCTTTAGACATGCAGAGTTTGCACAGCACACAGCTCAAAGTTCAGTGGGTGCAACAACAGGAGTGAGGAATCCCACTGCATGCTCTGCCTCCGTTTTTTTCTTTGATTTAGATTCTTCACTCCATCTTTTTTGCAGTCACTACAGAAATCAACAGGGATATCCAGAACCCAGCAGGATCAGGCCCTCATTTAGGAATCCTTCTATTTTACTAATCTCATGCAAAAAGCAGTTGTATGCTCTTGTGGTTCTTTGCCACCTGGCAGGGATAACAGAAAATACCCTACAGTTTCTTATAGGCTCACTCAGAGTTTAATACCCCTCCTGCCACGTCAAGAGAAGAAAGGAAGAGTGGGTGGAAACTTTTTTTAAGTATCAAATCAGTCAAAATGCTGATTTATTTTCTTAAAAGCTTGGTAGAGATTAACCCCTGTGACATTTACAACACACATACATTAAGTGGAATTGAAATACCACTAGGGCTGTAAATGTGAGGGGGAGTGGAGGGAAATGATTGGAATGGGGGGGAAAAAAAGTTTGACATATTCACTATACACTCACCTCCCAAAAGACACCAGAGTGGTTTTCAGAGGCTACTTCTTCCCCTGCTATTTTTTTTAATCCAGTAAAACTGAGTGGAAAGCACAGGTTCACAGAGCAGTAGCTGTTCATAAATTTAGCTTAATCTGAAAGCTATTTCTCTGAGCAGTCCAGTAAAAAGTAAGAACCATACAGCATTCTGGAGCACTCATTTTTCATTCCCATTGAAAAGAAAAACTTTTTTTCCTCTTTTCCAATGACCTGGTCTTTTTCTAAAGGAAAGTCCTTGCTTTGAGGAAACCTTTAGCTTTTTCTCTGTATCCCGTAGAACTCTGCGGAGTTCAGGGGAAATGCAGGGGTGATTGCAGCAGGATTTCTTGGGTGAGTTCTTTCAGTTTCTTCTGCTGAGTCACCTCCTGTGTCTTCAGGCATATTTTATACCATGGACTGTAGGCAGATGACCCTGGAACAAGTCCTGCTCACCTTACTCGTGAATAATCAATTTAATTCAGGAGATGGAGCAAGATTCACCAGCAGATGACTAAAAGACTGAGGGAGACAAGTCAAGCCTAGGCCCTCAGAAGTGACTCATTTATTGTTGAATCTTCTCAAATATGCCATCTTTTCAAATGGCAGATACTCCTTGCTTCCTGAACAGCTTCTCTAACACATCACAGGATGGGCACCTGGAAGTACCCTACCACTTATGAAAAACTTGGCTTCTTGATTCACTTTGAGTTCTTTTTTGCCTTTGTTTTTAACACTGGAAAGTAAACTGAAACACAGAAATAAACCCATAAAGCATCCGAAATTAATAACATCCATGTGTATGCCTTAGAAGGACAGCATTATTTGGGGAAAAGCAGTATTACAGGCTTTTTACCTATGCATTTAAGTTTTGACATTTCCATTCTCTTTTAATTTCTCAGCTTCTAAGGGGAGATTTATTCAGTCTGATCATCTCTCATCTTTTCCATTCATCATTTAAGGTACTTCTGTGGTCCTGTCTTGTTTCTAAGATATACCTTACCTCAATATTTTTAAGCAGCTGACCTGGAAAGTGCCAAGTCAGAGATGGGATTACTTTTATTATGATGATAAGATGAGTCAGTCAGTCATGCTGAAAATGCACCTTGGGATAACCAAACAAGAGGAACTTCCAGTTGCTTTTTTTTTTTTTATTTGACATTAAAAAAAAGCTCATTCATTTATACAAGTATGGAAAATGCTGACAATCTCATCTGCAACCCTTCCATCAACAAAGATGCTTTAGGAGATCAACATGATAATGCACAGCATTTTGCTGTTATGTCCAAATGGATACTCAGCATTTCTTCAGTGCATTGTATTCTGAGGGTCTGTTTGTTTGTTTTACCGTAATTGTGCAACCATCGTTTCTTTGTTTTACCTTCCATTTCTAACTAGGAGTCCTTGTTCTCTGAGCAGCAAGTCTCTGCTGGTTAAGGAATCTATCATTTTATGTGCCACATTTTTTCTTATATTGCAAACACTCATGAAAAAGTACATCCGAGCAGCTGTTCTTTGGTGAAAGAATTGCTGCTGTAGTTCCCTTTTTGTGTACATTGATGTGCTATGGAAGCTTTTATTATTGGGTTTTTACATTCAACACCTTGAAACACTTCCATGAAAAGAGTCTCCTAAGTGTTTTGCCCTTGCCTAGAGCAATGTCTAATGAAAAATATGCATTATGAATAAATGCAGGGATGAAAATATACAAAATGTATTCTAGCTAAAAACTTGTATTCAGCAAGATTATAATAATACACACACACTTTATATCTTTCTACTTTATCAGGCTGTGGGAGGCAAACTCCTTTGACCTATGAAGTTGATCTGTGAACTGTGTCAAAAAATTCAAAACCTCACGGTTGAGGTTTGTGCATTCTATTAGCATAATTTACCACCCAAGCTGTAAATGTACACTTTGTACAATGGCATGCTGAACAGATAGCATTTTACAACTTCCTTAGGGGGAGTGTTTATATCTAACATTTCTTGTGCACATTTGATTATAAGTTTGCCATAATAGCTGCCTTTTTCCCCCTTTTTTCCTTCCCTCCCCCCCTCAGCTGCTCTGGAAGCGCCTAAAAAAAAAAGTCTTCTCTACTTCATATCCAGGATGTTTATTTGTGCCGTACAATGGACCAGCAGAATACACAGAGAAATGTTCTTCGACCTGGACTTATCCACTTCCTCTCCAGAAGGATGGGAGAAGGGATGGCAGATTGTTGGGCTGCATTTGGGTTTTTCCCTCAGCTATCTCCATCCTCCAAAATGCAGCTTGAGTGTAAGAAATAATAAAATGGAAGAAGAATCCAAACCTGAAGCTGAAATGTAAGCAGCTCTCGGCTTTTTGTGTGGAATGGATGCTTGTAGAGCTTACTTCACTGTTACTAAAGCTTTGTACGACTGATTCAGAATCAGAACGATGATGTGTGCCACCCCCCCTCGACCGTAACCCCTCTGGCTACACCCTCCCTTTTTTAATTCCTGAAATTAAAATGTGTTGGAATGCTCAGTGCTGCTTTTCACTCTCTTTTCAATGGGCCCTTTAGTTTTTCACACCAAGGTGTCCTTTGGGGTGCCAGGTCAGGCTACCAAAACAGCTTCTAGGAGGGGATTAGGACCAATTAACATCTTTGTACACAAAAGCCACTGGCAGCTGAACAGGCGGCCTGGTGGCCTGCTCGGGAGCTGCATTTTAAATAGGGGCCTTCTGTACTTGAGCTCAAGTGGGAAGAGGCGGAGAAAGTTTTTATTTATAATTGAAAATGCTGCTCCTGGATAAAGTCTAATGAAAGGCAGAGTGGTGTTCAAAAGTATCTAACAAATACCATTTGAATATTGGCCTTTATTGTATGATTTCCATCAAGGATAGCATAACAATATAGTCATTTCTCCTACATATTGAGATGAAGTGATTTTTCTTGTAGAGGAAAACAGCTTCATCCACACATGCACTGGCCCTTCTGTTTTTCATTTTTTGTTTTAAATTCAGCTATACATTAAAGAAGCACAGTAGGATGCCTGCTCAGGAGTGATATACATCCATAAATCTCAGCACTTTTTGAAGAATTCTGCCATTCAGCTACCCGATCCACTAAACTTCGAGGCTACAGAAAAAATAAGAGAGAATTTAAGTGTATGCATCGGGATGGAGGGGGAGGGGGTCCGACAAGGGAATCACTGTGTTTTATATGAGTAAATTTGCATTTATACCCCTCGAGTTTGTGTAAAGAGGAAAAAAATAAAGAACTCTAAGCTTGAACTGTTGAATTCAGCTGAGCCAGATCCTTAGCTGATGTAATGGACTTAGCAGCCTGGCCCCAGATATTTTGCACCTGACTTAATATCTTTACTTGCACTCTGCTTTGTTTTCAGTGCATATCACGTCTAAATCATCACTCTTGCAATCTGATCAGGCATTAAAGCAAGGGAAAGGGAAAGAAATATATGGTGTGTGAATTACCATTGTACGAAACCTAGTAATTTACAAAGGTTTGTAAGTGGGAGTTTTGTGAATTCTAAGCGATACTATGTTATAAAGATTGTAATGAAACTGATTTCTGTATTTTGGGGATGAATCTTTTTCAAATACAGTATTTGTAATCACTGTGTAAGCATTCCTCCTCCCCATTTCATAGTAGTAGTAATAATGCAATTTCATACATTTTCACAACTTGGAATGGAAAGTCATTTCCAGAAGTTTTCTAACCATCTGTTTTATAGGGAAAAGATTCTTGATAGTAAATAATAGCACAAATGTAATAACTCCATCAGGCAACCTGGTACTGACATCCTGATTGATAAGATTTTAAAAGAAGGGTTGATAATGTGCAAGGATGGTGCACAGAAGTTTCTGAGAGGCTAGCAACCAACTGAATAAAAGTAAGTAAGACAGAGATGGAAGTTCAGCCTATCTGTATTGGCTTAGCTATACTGATGTAAGTGGAGGATGTAGTCTGTTATAAGAACACTGGATGTCATTTGCTATGGCATTTATTCCTCTGTTTTTGCTAAATAACTAAAATATGGATTTCTCTCTCAGTTGACATGAATAGAAAAATCCTAATCATGATCATTTTCAACCTCCTGGTTTATATAAATAACTAGAGATTCCACTTAGTGTGACATTCTAGAGCAAACATTAATACATTCTCTATGTGTGGCTTTACCCCTTCCTACCCCCTCTTTAGTTTCAGATACTGTATTGTGTTTCTTCCGACATGTTGATTCTACCTAATGTTAAATGGTAATTGGCAGTAGTATAGGTGGGGAGAGAAACATTGTTATATTTTGTTCATTTTTCACACTTCAGCAGTTATCCCTTTCTCTCCCTGGCTGTACGCTTATTAGTGTATGAAATGCAGGTGTGTGGGAAATGGCAAGCACACATTGACAGGTTATTTTGTTGGCCACTGCCTAATTAGTAGCATAGTGGATGCACCCTGCTAAGCTTTAGTGTGGTGCAGTAGAGCTGGTCTGTTCTAATTTCCTCACAGCTTTGATATTCAGCAAGAGATTGACGGTTAGCACAAAGAGCCAAAGCGCGACGGAGGCCTGCAGAAACAATGGCCCTTCTTGCTTGTAGACACCACAGATGTGAGAGAAAGCTGACTAAAAACAATTGGCCGACACTGTCTAATTGTCTCCAATGTCAGCATCATTAATGTTTTCCCATGTAAAAAGTAAAAGGCCAAGGTTGTATCCTCCCTTTATTTTGAGTCACATGATTATGTAACTTACTGAGATTCAGATTAAGTGTTAATTGTATTTGTGCAATAAAGAAACTGAAGCTACCTTGAATTTAATGAATATGTACTTAATTAATTTTGACAGCCTTTATCTTTATTACCTATTGAATAATCACAATCAGAATTAATAACATTTATAGGCAATTAAAATTACAGCCTATTTAATGATAATATATGTTTACATCTTTTGCTGAGATACAAATTATGAATACTTATTAGCAAAGAAGTTGTTTCCCTGCCAGGAGGGTTTCTTGTCTGTGTTAACAGCAACAAACAACAATAATCAGTTCAATGTGTAATAGTGCCTTTCACATCAGACAATCTCCCAAAGCACTACGCAAGGGCACATGAGAAAAGGCTTCACAAAATTTAAAGGTAATCATTAAATGGCAAAAATTGTAGTGTGCCTGGAACAAATGCTTCAAAATTACACGCAATAAGACAAATTCAACAATATTTTAGCAATTTTAAAGCTTTATTTTCTCACAAAAACAAATAAATAAAAAGGTCCATCCAGAGTGCAACACCATGTTCCTGGCTGACTCAGTGGTACCAGACAAGAGCTTCGGCAGCTAGAAGCCAGAATACCTCCACTAATATCAGTGTGGCTTCTTTGGTTAGTACTAGCAAAAAGTCTTTTGGCCCCAAAATTTTATGTAGGAATCTGATTCCCTGGTACTATGGAGGGAGAACAGACACAGCTCTGATATTACCAGTACCTACAAGAATAGCCAACATGACAGGAAAAACAATATATCATACAAATAGAGATATTTTGGAACAGTGAATCCTCTCTGCCACCATCAAAGAGAGATAGTGTTATTGAAAAAAAAAAAAAAAGGATATGGGCTATTCAAAGAAAGAAGAAGGATCAGGCCTTGAGGTTTAACAGGTATATCTTAAACCATCAGATGCATTAGACATAACCAACTGGTGCCTAGGTCCAAGCACCACACGTATAGACACTCACACATGTGCTCTATTAGTCTGTATATGTCATTTCATTCTTTATCTATCTTCTTAGCATCTCTCCCCTTCAGAAGATGGCAGGTTGCAATATATCCTTGTCCAGCCACACAATCACTGCCCTCAGAGGCATGCACAACTTTCACTAAATAACAGTACTTTGCATAACCTAGTTAAGGAAAGAACTGGGCTTGATATGCTTACGATCTAGAATGAGAATAACTAATAATCTCATTAGATCTGAGCTGAGCACATGGAAATTTGGTAAGTCATCATGAAGCAAGGATTCAAAACACGCTTGTCCAGACTCACATTTTCAGCATGAGCCTCACTTTCCCGTCTCTGACCCTCCAGCCCATCCAGACCCTTCACGGCCTGACAATGCAATGTTTCTTTCTCTCTCACTCCTGGCCCCAAACTGTCAGGCAAAGGCACCTGGAAAACCTATGGATGATCAGTAAGCAACACTGAAGATCTAAAATCTCAGGGCAAGAGAGAAACAGTAGGGTCGGGTTATAACTGGGGAACAGGCCTCTGGAAAGCACATTCCCCTGCATCACTCCAGTGTCACACACGCTTTCTTGTCTATATAGTCAAAGGTACCTCACCTATCTCATCACATGGCTTGCCATGGGAATCTCATGAAGTTCAACAAAGGCAAGTGCAGGGTCCTGCACCTAGGGAGGAATAACCCCATGCACCAGTACAGGTTGGGGGTTGACCTGCTGGAAAGCAGCTCTGCTGAGAAGGACCTGGGAGTGCTGGTGGACACCAAGTTAAGCATGAGGCAGCAATGTGCCCTTGTGGCCAAGAAGGCCAATGGTATCCTGGGGTGCATCAGGAAGAGTGTTGCCAGCAGGTCGAGGGAGGTGATTCCCCCCCTCTACTCAGCCCTGGTGAGGCCACATCTGGAGTACTGCGTCCAGTTCTGGGCTCCCCAGTACAAGAGGGATGTGGCACTACTGCAGCAAGTCCAGCAAAGGGCTACAAAGATGATTAGGGGACTGGAGCATCTCTCTTATGAGGAAAGGCTGAGAGAGCTTGGCCTGTTTAGCTTGGAGAAGAGAAGGCTGAGAGGAGATCTTATCAACGTGTACAAGTATCTGAAGGGAGGGTGTCGAGAGGATGGGACCAGACTCTTTTCAGTGGTGCCGAGCGACAGGACGCGAGGCAATGGGCACAAACTGAAACACAGACACTTCCATCTGAACATGAGGAAATGAAGAGGTCTTTCAAAGTAAAGATTAAAAAGAAGGAGTAATAGGATGATGCAACATTTTCCCTTTTATTTCTAACAAGGAAGACTTTATCCTCGCTGTGAGACTGTTTTCTTTTTGATCAAACATAAGGAAGAAACTCACTTGTCCCTTATGCAACTGTGTGCTTTTACATCGGCCTCCCACCTAAGAAATATGTACTCTGTTACATCTAAGGTAGCTGAGAGCCCAAAGGTCAGGTTGCTTGAATCTATAGTTGAATATTAAACCTTTCTGCACTGCAGAGTAGGTGCAGGGAGGCTATACTACTTGCACACCTACCCATAAGAAACAAAACAGGAGCAGATACTGCCTGTACCAGAAAGTGACCTAGGAGTCCAGAGATACATCTGACTTCTGATGGAATAGATAGCCAAAGGTGAGAGTTTGGGGAATGTCTTAGAACTGACTATTTTGAGGGAGATTTATTTCCCATTATAAAGGTCCTGGAGTCTAGACCTAGCCAAGTAATTAACTTTCAGTTTTTGGTTGTATCTCTACTTTTCTCTACATCTCCAGCAGTGATTTTGCAGACTGAGCATACCCACAAACACTAAGTTGGTGTTCAGTGGAGTTAAGACTATGCCATCGCATCAGTAAGCGAAAGATGATACGAGACTCCCACTAAATAGATAAGCTCCTGTACCAGCCAGTGGCAACAGAGACAGAACTTGCCATATGGCAGGAATACTTGCCCATGTCAAGGCACATGCCTTCCTGTCAGGCTATGGGACACCCCCAGCAGTAAGGCTGTAGTGGCTGCCTGCTGCTTCTCAGCGTAGCCCCCTACATATGAAATGTGGCTTAAGCAGGACTGGCTGCACAAATGCACTGGTTCAAGCCCAGTAGCATGAGATGGCTTGTCAAAGCAAGCTGCACAGCATTACTAACCCAGGCACCAGTTTTGTCATTGCTGTACAAGGCTCTCCAAACACGAAAGCAAATGACAGACCTCTTTAAATATGGGTCCCTCCTTTCTCAAATCCCACCTACCTCTGAAGTCATTCTCCCTGTAAGTGTGGTTTACATTAACAAATATGAGGTATCAGCTTGGTCTTCCTTACTTAATTTCATGGAAAAGAGAAAATTACAGGGCTCTGCAGCTTCTAGGGCATTTTCTCTTCCATGGTGTGGCAGAATAAGCGCTATGTTAGTGAATGAGTTCTCCAAAGTGGAGTTCTGCCCTTATAAATTGCCCCTGCCTCAAAGCTATTCAGTGGTTGCTCAACACACCTTGTTACAGCCATACTTGACAGCAAAATGTCAGAAGATGAGCCCTTATCAAAAAATGTTGTATCCATGCCAAAAAACAGGTCTTTTCTGAATTCTGCATCTCTGGGGAAAAAGCTTCCTTTTGCTAAAAGACATTTTGAACAGCTCTTTAAAATGCAATGTCTTTACTGCTTGTACTGGGTGACTCTGAATTCCAGGTGTTCCTATAGGATACAGGAGCCCTTTACCCAGGAGCATCTGCACCTAGCAAATTTCAACTTTCTCTTTAAAAACAGTTGAAGTTTTGCCTCTACAGCTCTCATTTCAGTTCCTGCCAAAAGTGCAGACTTTAATACAGGTCTCAAAGCTGATCTTCTGCAAGCATTTGCTTTACTTTTTTTTGTGTGTGCTTATTTTACCTTTTCTTAATATTCTGAGTTTTTTCCTGAATGCATTTTGTTTATCTTAATAAAAGGCAGTTTAAATAAATGCTCCTGTTTCATCCATTGCTATGGTACCCATCAGGGAAATCAATAAATGAAGCAAATCTTGCTAGAAATAAGCAGGCCAAGGAAAAAATGTAGGGGAGTTTTGTAGTATCATTCACTCAGATAATGGTAGTCTGCAGTAATGTAGGCAAGAACAACAGTATCGACTTGTAATCCATTATGAACCAAGGTGTTAGCTTCATTGCATGGTCTTGTTTTCATTTTTTTAAAACTTCCCAGTGGCTTTTAATACTTTACATCTTCATTAAGGATTTTAAAAGCAGAGATCTTTGCTTACATTTAAAATACTTTTCCAGTGCTGTGATGAAGCACAGTCACTTGCTAATGGATTTCTGAATGCCATTTTCATTATAATATTTGTATAAGACCCCTCTCTTCCTCTATTATTACATTTGCTTTTGTAAAATGTTTGAGACTGCTCATCATGTACTTTAGGTCCTTTAAATATTGTTCCTGTTTACCATTATGGGAGAGAGTTGGTATTTTATTTATTTAAGAATAAAATCATAATCCAGTTCATATTTGGCAGCTAAGTGCATTTATGCAGCACCTACATTTACTCCCAGGATGGATAATAGGCCATCCTCCTTCAGTATAAATCAGTCATGCAGTTAACTTTGAACTATACACACATAATATTGTCTGAAGCATTAGTCAATGCAGTCTTTATATTTGTAAGTGTCCAGGGATTCCACAATGCCATAAAAGTAGACTGAACTGCATAGGATAAGTGGTGTTATTTAGGGGAGATGAAGTATCGACAGTCTGAACATCTCAGGCCTCACTCCATAGCTTTCGCACTCTGTGTAGTCAGCCTTGCAACATAAGGGGAGGATGAAAAGTTGCAGTGTCCTCTCCATGTGCAGACATCTGTGGAGAGGTGGCCTCCTACTCAGAGCAGTTCCTAACAACTGGAGAGACACATGGTTGTCTTAGTTAAGGCAATCTCAGGTCATTCCCTGTTGTTGGGAGGGAGGATCTCATCCGCTGTGGCCCAGAGATCTCCCTGCCAGGTTAGAGGCGTTGGTATAGAAATAGGCAGCCCTTTATTTAATGGATCAGCCCATAGACTTGACTCCAGTTCAGCAAGACACCACTAGCCCTGTGGCAGCTGGGGTGCCTCTGTAGGCAGCCCTGCCTGCTGGCACTCAGAGCAGCAGCTCATTGGACCGGGGCTGAGGGCCCAAATGCTTCTGGTTCCACACAGCAGCCCCGGGGGTGGGAACAGCTTTCCCACCACTGTTCACCAGACTAGTGCCTTGGCAAGTAAATGTTTGATGACTTTTTGGCAATTCCTCCCAGGCGTCCAATATGCTCTCTTCACTCTAAAATGTAGCATTAGATTCTCTCCTGATCTATATCAAAACAAAGGGGGAAAGCAATTGTTCTTGTAATAAATTGTTCTTGTAATAAAACACTTGTTCTTGTAATAAAACACTAATATTTCAAGAGTAGGTTCTCTGTCACTGTCCTTTATTGTGATTGTCTTTGTTAATTTAATTTTGTGGAAGCTGGAGCTGTTTTTTGTTCCCTAGGTATAGTTCTCCAAGTTGATGTCAATAGGGATGCACTTGTAACTTAAATAAGAACAATCTAAAATGTATGTGGTCCCTGGCTGCCCAAAATATCAAGCAATTCTATTTAAATAATGGTTAAGAATGACTGTTGTAAATATCACTAATGTTGAGCTGAGATGCACAACTTTATTACAGAGCTTTAGTGATGTGTTTTTACTAGTGTTTTTCAGTTATTCTTGCCTTAGTATGTCAACAAGCTGACTTAGCTGCTCTGGGTTTGCTCCAACGTGTAGAAGTCAAGGAAAGGAAAGTAATTCTTGGGTGCAATGAGAGTTATACAGTACCTTAATGCATTTTTTAACTGATCTGTCAGAAACATTTCAGACCTATCAATCCTGAAAATCGTCTTTCATTTCACCTGCCCGATTCACACTGATAGCTCTCCTCTCCTGGAGCAATGATAACAATGCTTTATAGAATTCCTGCATAGTTAAAAGCAGATGGAACTGCTCTGAGGGTGATGAATCCAACATGTTGAATGTGCCAAAGCAAGGACAAAAGGCCCAGAGCCTTGAGCCTGAGGGCTGCTGATAGGCAAAAGGAGATGGAAAAAGAAGCAACTGAGGCTGTCTAATCACAGCACTGATAGCACTTCTTTTCTACCATTCTCTATTTGGTTGTCTATTCAAGCTCTCTCTTTTTTTCTTGTTGGGGGGGAGGTAGAGAGGCTTAACCTATACTGTCTGTAGGAGTTTTTATGGCAGCTAGAATGATAAGCATAGGGCTCAGCTAGAGCCCTTAGGTATTATTGTAGCAATACAAACAACAGATTATAGAACACAACCCTGAGCGATTCCAGGCAAGGAATCCCTGCCCTTACCCCACAAAGTGTGGGTGGTAGGCATTATGAGCATAGTGGACTTGGAACTTGAAGGTAGCTAGGAAAATATCAGATTGGGCTCATGTTTTCAATCTGCTGAGTGGCGGAAAGCCATGAAGAGGGGAGGAAGGCAGGGGGAGACAAAGTACACATTAGAAGGTTGTTTCTTACTATGCCACATTTAATATCGCCCACCTAGCTGAACTTGCACTCATTCCTATTGTGATCTGATCTGGTCTTTCATTTCAGTTTGTTTCCCCCATTCTGCATATGCTACTTTCTCACTTGGGCTACCTGATTATTTGTAGACATCCTGAACTTGATATGGGCCCACTGAGGCAGGTGGCATTGTCCTAGACATCAGAAAACTGAAAGCACTGGATATTTTGAAGATATTTTCCTCCTATGTGCCTTGATGAAAGGATGATTTTCTGATGTCTGACAAAAGACAGCTGGCTCTTAACCTCAAACTCCAGGCTAAGACATGTTTCAAAAGTGTCACTTGGATACTGACTATACAGACTAGATACAAAGGAAAACGTAATAGAGCATTAGAAGTAGCTGAACTAGAAAACTTGTGTTTATTGAAAGAGTACCTAACTTCTAGTAGCTCAGGATGTGTGGGCATGTGTTCTGGTTTGACAGTGTAAGAAACAAGACTGAAATACAAATACTAATCTGTTCATGTCTAGGTTGCAAGCTCAGCCTGAGTCAAGATGAGTATTTATTCACTAATGTATATGGCTTCTAGAAAGACAGAAGGGTATTGGCATCTGTCAACGCTGCTGACTTGTATAAAAGAAGTTGTGCATAGAATAAAATTTGTAATACTTTTTAACTACAGTCCTTTGTTCTTTAGCAGAAAGGGTAAGAATAGAGACTAACCCCCCCACTGGTGTAGGCTAAAGACTTTATCAGGTCTGGATGGGCTTGAGACCTATTACTAACTCTGATAAACAAGACCTTTACGTCTATAGAGTAGTCAGCACTCCAGAAAAGAGTTGGATTGAGGTACTGGCAGTTAAGTCTTTGACCTATGGAACTTTAGCACAGCAGGGTCTGGATGGCTGCAAAAAGAGCTGCCTCGAGCTCCTTACATGTCAAGACAGTGTCATGTTGGATTGCCAAAACTATGTCTGAGAGATCATCTCCTAGCAGAGATGATCAGAGTATTCTGATGTTTACAGCAGAGCCAGAATGGGAAGGGAGCTCATAAACCTACTGTGCCAGCTCTCCACCAGCAGGTGACACCTCCACAGACCAGCAGGGATTCGCAGCTCAGCAACTGTTGTTAGTTTCCAGACTATTTTTGCTGACAGATTTGGTTGGAGGATCTGCCCTTACTTCTATAAAATACAGCTAGTTCCTTTATAAAAGTGAAAGGCTGTTTTATGACAGAACAGAACATGCTGTTACAGACCAGCTAGTCAAGTTGGACCGTGTCCCACCCTATGCACAACTGGCTATGTTTTTTACTAACCACACCAGAATGCCGCCTTTACCAGTTTAATAAACACATGCTAGTTAAACAGACAGTTCTTCAGGCACTGTAGGAAGTAAAATATAAAAGTATTTTTGCCAAGCATTTGTTCCAGAGAAATCTGCTATTCAGTAAACACTGCCAGTTCTTGGCTGTTCTACTGCCTCCAGACAAGCTCGGAGGCATGTGTGAACGTGTGCGCACGCACGTGTGTGTGCTTATGTTCAGTGGCGGCAGGGGGGACAGCAGTTCTTGCAAAAGCTGTTGTAGCTGTAGGCTAATTCATAAAGCATAAAGTGTAGGGACCCAGCGACAGAATGTAAGTGGTTGCGCAGCATTTTTCTTACAAGGTTATGCTATGCCTATTTCAACTGTTAGGCTCTAAATGTCTAAGAGCTGGACCAGGGCTTCACGGTATAAATTGTTGGGATGAATTTTTTGCCTCAGTAGTCTCATGTGAGCAGTGCCATAGGAATGGATGATCTGATTTCAGTGATAGCAGGCTATCTTCCCCTCTCAGAAAGGGGTGGAGCTGCTCAAACACATAACTGTAATCCTCTCATGAGACAGGAATGCATGTTACACCAGCTCAAGCTAATAGATGGGTTAATGCCCCCTTTTCTGGGCTCCCTCTTCCCTCCTTCCCTCCCTCACTCCCTCCCTTCCTTCCAACTTCCTTCCTAACTTCATTCCTTCCAGCTTCCTTCTTTCCTTCCTTCCTAACTTCCCCCACCTGCCACTGTAAATTTCTGCCTGAGTAAAGAATTGTCAAGATTAAGTCCTTTGTTTAGAGCACTCAGACCCAAATCTTTTCTCCACAGACTGTTGAGAGCCTAACTTGCAATCCTTGAATGGGTAGTTGTTTTGTGTTTGTCTTACAATACCACCTAGAGGCCTTAGCTGACTTAAGTCTGCTAAATGCTCGGCTTTTTCTGAAAACTGCGATCTTTAAGATTTTTCTCTAACTGGATGCTCCTGAAATGAAAGCCACAGGAAGACTAGTCACACAGGAGTTGTTTTATATTCTCCCTGGCAGAGGTCAGAGCAGTTACACCAGTATTACTGAGCTGTGCAAGCTTCTCACAGCAGGAATCGCTTTTTGTGGTGACAACTTTATGTGAATGTTCTGGTCCAGGTGTGAGTTACTTCAGTAATAAAAGGGGATGTGACCCTCACACTGCTCTCTGGCTATCCTTCAGGTATGGTTCAGAGTTAGAAGACTGTTAGGAATACAGTCCACCTGACTGTTAAGTTTGAGAGTATTTTGCATCAATATCTGAAAATCTAAACAGAGAATGAAAATGTGCTGAAGCAGTGTATCAAGATATACAAAGAGTAACCCAATTCACAGAGTAGCCAACAGCAGGAAATAGGACTGTTTCTTACTATATCTAGAGTGTGTTACTTGCTTAGCTAACACTACGGTTTCAGCTTTCACACAGATCTTCTATGTCAGAGCACTGTAGCACCGTGCTTAGGTTCAAGCCGCTCTTGTAGAAATGAGCTCCCTTCCAATATTTCTCCTTAACATTTAGGAAGCGGGACAGGTTTCTTTAAGCAGCCAGGAATGGTGCTCTTATTCTGCCTGGAATTTCTTGAGCTAACATTCTTTGTTTTGAACAGTGAAAGAAGAGTCCTTAACATCACCTGACTTATTTGGAAGGTCTTGTTTTTAATTCATTTGGGCAACTGTGAATGACTAAGAGGAAGGAAGTTCTTACCTTGCGCCATAAATTCAGCTCTAAAATTAGACCTTATCTCTCAAATTCCAGAAAATTTCTACATTCAGTGTAGAAAACTACATTAAATTGTCAACAAACAATAAAAAGGCTCTTAGATAATGCAAATTGTAAACTGGACGTAAAAAAAATACCATGTTGACTAACTGTTTCCATAATTGCCTCTTACAGGCTCTGATGGTTAATTGCCTGTCTTCCAGCTTCTGCAATAAGATGAGAAGGGCCACTATGTATAATCACAGTGCAAGGAATAAAGCAGGGTCTCATGGGAAAAATAATCATGTGATCACATACCAAAGACTGCATCGTTGTGTGTTCAGCTAAGGTAAAACAAGCCAAATTTGCAATGGGAACCAACTTGCAACCCTTTCAGAGTTGGGTAGTCCCTGATGTTATATTTCTGAATGCTATTTCTTAAGTTTTAACATATTAAAAATTGGGGGATGAAGGGACAGGAGGCAAATAGAATAGTCTCGAGCTTCCCCGCAACATGAATGATCAGCAAGGATGAATTTTTCAGAGCCACTGCCTAGAAGGGCCAGTAGCAAGAGAAGGTGGCTCACGGCATTGCAGACACCCCACAGGAGGTGATGGAGACACTTGCTTCTTTGCTGTCTGCTGGGCAGTGAAGGAATCTGAGTCTCAGAAATGATGGGGTCAGATCCAGTGGGGCAAGGTATCCTGGTGTTGCAGACCCCTCTGCCTCTCTTCCACCACAGCTCACCTGTCCTGCTCAGCTGCTCTCCTCTCGTCTGTCTATCCTCTCATTTCCATCCCCTCCTCCATAAGTGGTTTCCTCTCCTACCCACTCAATCTACTTCTGTTGACCACAGCCCCCATGTAGGCCATCTGCTCTTGCCCCCTGTCCTGGTCTTGCCTTTCTCCTACCCCCTGCTTCAGCCCCTTTCTAATCCACTCCACTCTGCCTCCTCTCACCCTCTTCCTCTTTCCCTGGCTTGCCCCCAGGCTTTCTTCATCCAGGTGAGCCAGCTTTCACCACCACACTGCACAGGTGCCAGAAGGGGGAGCACTGGGAGCACAGGAAAGGGTTCCTCCACCAGCAACTGCAATAGAAAGGAGCTGCTGTAGGAGAAGGCCTGCCAGCCCTGGGGAACGTGTTCAGCCATGTGGGGGGAAAGCCTGGCAGAGACCTGGGAGTATGTGCCATGTCCTTGCTGCTTCCTGTGAAGGCAAAAAGGTTGTCACTGCGAGACAGCTCCAGCTCCTACGGTGCAGAGGACCACCCTTTCCAAGATGCTCCTACTCCATTTCTCCCAGGCTTCTGCCTTGGCAAAACTGAAACATATGACTGAGACATCTTCTGGCCACCACAGTGATCCCTGGCCAGGTTTTAAGAGCCTGCCGCAACCTGGTGAGATGCTAGAGCTTCTCAACAAAATGACAATAAGATTTATTTTTTCATAATATATCCAGAATCAGTGGCACTGTAAACACTGAAATAATCCCCAAATTCAGCTTTAGGCAGAAACTAGCCAGTAAAATCTTTAGTCCAAATCATTAATTTTTTGCAGTGTTATAAACAAAAGCAAACTATTCCTTATAATGACATGTCTCTGGAATCTTGACTTGCTGTACATTTAGTGTGAAACCATTTAGAGCATGTACAGAAGTGTTTTGATTCCAATGCATTTTTATATAAACATACGACGCTATATTCTCATAGGGAGTATCAAAAAATTAGTCAATTTTAGTTCTTTTAAATTGTTCTATGGCCTCTAATCAAAAATCCCTGTGGATAACCTTCTTTAAAAATATATACATTTATACCACCCACCCACCAACCAAACCTTTTTCAGTGTCTGTAACCTTTGGCATAACATATGAGATCATTTGCTGAATGGTTTTAAGAGCTGTTTTTTGTCAGTTTTCAGGGGCACTTAGCATTATCAGTGTCAACACCTTTGGATTTAGGCCTTAAATGAAACCAACCAGGGAAAGATCTAGTCTCTCTTCAGTTTCCTTATTTGAAGCATAACATTTTTAAGATTAAAGATAATCTATTTTGTTTGAACTCCTCTACAGAATTTCAGATCAGGAATGCAAAACCAGGATTATTTTAAGTATCTCAGCTGGATCTCTGTACATCTTCATTTAAGTGATCTGATCTCCTGCACTGGCATCTTCTCTTCTCTTCTGTTTTGTCGAGCACTTTTCTATGCAGCCTGTGATGATTCAAGAGTTTAACACTTGGCCCTTTGCCTATGAATGTGCGTAGCAGCAGCACTGGTGCCTACAAGGGCAGCAGTGCAAATGGCACCCTTAAGAGTCATAGTGTGAACAGGTCACCGTTTAACACAACAACTGTTTCAGTGCACTGGCTATGATAGCTGACCCTTCCAGTGGGCTGTAGGATGATGCTGAATGCACAGTGACATAAAGTGCACTGTTTAAACTTGTGATCCAAAGAGTGTGCTCATTTACACGTGCTTCCACTCTTCCCAGATTTGAAATACGGGTTTAGAAATACTGCTTGGGTCACACTTTACATATGAATTTTCTCCATGTGTTTTTATGTTATCAAGCAATGCTTTGTATAACCAAAGCAATTTACATATCCATCTTCCTTCAGGAACAGAAGGACAAAATAATAGAATAAAGGACTGGGTATCTGCCTTAGCTTCTAGCACAGAAGTGCAAGTGGCTACCATAGCAATGCGAAGCAGAATTTAATATTCTGTGTTTTTAGAAGATAATCAACAATGTCAAACATTGTTATTTCACATACAAGGTAGTGTGAGGACCTGATGACAGTAGGAGATAGAGACATCTTAGATGATGGCAGTGGAAAGATTTGCCGTAAATGTGGGGATAGAGTCTCAAAGTAGCTTGAGTCTTGCTGAGGTAAAGAGCTTTTCAATCACTACAGGTCAGGGTTGCAGATCAGAGACCACAGCTGTAAGTCTGAATGAGACAAGTAAGTCAGGAGTATCCAGCACAAATCAGATCACAATCAGATCTCATTCTGAATTTCTCAGCTGAATACATTTGGGGGGAATATTAAAGATGGCTATTCTGAAGGCTGCAGTGGCACTGTTATTTATTCAGATGAATAGTTTACAGAATTTCTCTGTTCCTTTCTATCTTTTATCCTTGGGAATAGTGTTCCCAGTGAACCTTTTAGATTATTAATGCTTATCATTATCTAAATTACTTTTTGTCTTTCAGTTAGTGCTGCCTCTTACTGTAGGCAGTGTTCATAGGAACTTCTTCCAGAGAGAGAAATGATGACTAACCCTTTGTTTGCCTTTCCATCTTCTTGATTTTAATAAGACATGAAAGGCAAAAATCTGGGACATCTGTTGTTTCTTTGAGCCGTTTCCACAAAGACATTAGATAGCATTTCAGGCATTCAAGTGACAAAACAACTCACCTTGTGAGAACGCTCTGATTTATTAGCAGATTGTTGCACTGCACTTGTTTTATACAATGTAGTCAGTAATTTTTTCTGAGACTTCCTCCAATTTTCCATATATTTTCATATAATTTTATGGTATTTTATTATATATGAGTAAACATGGTTGATATTTGGAACACGAAGAAAGTTAGTTAAAAAACAGAATTAATCCCTGAAATAATCTTCTGTTCAGACCTACAGATGTAGCTAACACATGGTTTGCCATCCACTTTAACTGACACACTTTAAGGTAGAGCCAGTATACAAAGAAAAAGCACTGGTAGGGTAAGAACATACTTCTAACACCAGAAGTAGTATATATTATCACCCAAGGAACAGTGCAAACTTTACTTATTAACATGAAGCAAATCAAGAGTAATTATTAAGTCAAGATGATTACTAAATACTAATATTAGTGGGGCAAGCAGAATTTTTCCCCAAATGTTTGCTTTAAGGCGTTCTTATATAGCCTGTTTTGGTAGGGAAGACACAGCTTCCTGGAGACTCCAGTCAGTGGAATGGCCTCTGGCTAAAACGCTCCAAAGTGGACTGGGTGGATATGCTGCCCTGAGAGGTCTTCTCCATATTCACTGTCTGTGATTCTAGGTTTCACATGAAGTGGGAACTTGCAGCAAACTCTTACTATAGATCTTGAAAGGCTATATAACACTGAGATGCTACATAGCAAACCCCAGCTCCAACTGACCCATGTGGCAAGTTTCTTTGAGTGGCCAAGGGCTCACAGAAATGAAGCCCTCTGCATAGGCTCCAAGAGCAGGGATTCCTCTTAAACACTTCGAGCCAAATTCATTCCCAGTAAAACTCTACTGCGAACAGTCTTTTTTTCCCTCTCTCCTGACTTATATGTTTTGAAACTCTTGAAATTTCTAGGGCAAGAAAATGAGTCTGACTCATTACCCAATTTCTTTATCTCTGTCTATAGGATTGCCAGGAACAGTGCTTGAGGGTACAATAGGAGTTGCCCTGTGGTAGTTCAGATCAGCAAAACGAAAAGTGTTGCAAGGAATACATTTCTTTGGTAGGTGGTGATGAAAGGTTGTGTAAGTGGGGGGAAAAGAGTTGTTCTCTGATATCCTTACGGAATAAAATTTCCTTACTCCTTAGTCCTTTTACTTTCACCTGGTTGAAGGACTTCCAGAAATGTTAGCTAACCTGATGGGAATCCTAATGGCAGCTTTGAGCATTGTCTCTGGCTTTAAATTCTTACAAAGAGCCCAATTTTCTACTAGCATGAATTGATACAGCTCTGCAAAATACACTGATGCCATGGTGATTTTTATCAGCAAATATGTGGCATAATTATCTTAGTTTAGCAAGTGTGGTCAAGTGGTGTAATGCAGTCCAACACTGTATAAAGAATTCATGTGACAGCTTTGTTTTGCAAGAAGGGAGTGGAAAGGTTTGTTGGAAGGAGAGCCCAAATGCTCTTTAATTCAAGGAGCTAGCATCTGATCCTAATTATGTAGTGCAAACAGAGGTAGTGCAAGTACCAGAAAATGGACAAGTCTGCAACAGGAACAAAAACATCAACTACTGTTGAGCTGTATGCAAAGTTTGAGACAGAGGGAGAGACAGAGAGACACATACACAAAGTGGCTACGGTTGCACATAAATACTTGATGGAATGTGTTGAGAAAGCAGGGCAATGGGTTATTTCTCACAAACTGAAAAATTGCCTAATATAGATGAAATGAATTGCCCTTCTTGTAGAAATTAATTATGAAGATAACTTTACCTAGCAGTATAATAAAGATTCAGGCAAAATAACAGTGTCATTGAATTCAAAAGCTATGCATAATGAACAGTCTATTAACGTGCTATGATCAGTAGTACCAAGAGACCTTGACTGTTGTATAGGAATGTACTTAAGCTTCTAACTAACTGATTTTGCTATTTAGTTTGAGATGATGTTAGGCATTTATCAAAGAACAAGGTCTAAAATAGTACTGTGAGCTTCAGGAATAATTTACCAAGGAATAACTATTTTTTATGCAGTGATACTTCATTAGATTGCAGTATGTTCTTTCCTTAAAATTTCTCCAGTGATAAACATCTGTCCATTCTGAAATCTGATACTTACATTGTTTCACAATGAAATTATAAGCACAGAGATGCTTGCTCCTGCACTGCTAAGGTTTTATTTCACCTAAGCTGATACATCATTCTTTCTTCCTAGGAAAAAAGATGTCTTCTTTACTGTTGTCATTTATCATCATCACATAGCCTGTCAGGTAACATACTATAACTGTTCAAAGATATCAGAACAAGGACTATGGGGAGTAAATGCTGTTAAAGTATTTGCAGATGAGCACTATACAGATGAGGTTCTTGTTGATGAAAAATTTTTAAATTTTCCAGAGAGCTGGTAGACTGTATGGAGTAACTTCTTTTATATTGGAGAGGATCAGGTTCTCTTATCAAACAGATACTTCCACATGCAGTCTCACCAGCTAACCTCTTCTCTTCAGAGAATGCCATAGAAGAGGGAGCATTTGACCAGATGTAGCAATAGAGGGAGAGCGTATAGAATGTCACCTTTTAGCAGCTTCCTTAGCATAGAGATATTTGGCCTGTTTGCACAACAAAGAGACATCTTAAAAGTAAAAGATTATTAAAACTAGATAGAAAATGGTAGGAGAACTAATACACTGAAGAATTTGCTTTATATGTCAAAAAAGAATTCAACTAACACTTAATAACCAATATTCAGTGTTAAAATTTCCATTTGAAACAATGTGGAACAGGTTTGGGAACTGTAAAAAGAGCTACAGAGCTATTGGTGAGTTTTATTTTTAATGACTCGGGTAACTGGGACAAGGTTTGAAGGATGTAACATCCACAGCAAAAAACATATTGCAACTGCTTTAAAGAAGTTACATGGTGCCTAAGCCAGAGGGCCATTCCTTCACTAAAACTGGAAACAGGGTTTACTGAGTAGAGACAGTAACTTAGGTTCTAGAGTGATTGTAACACCCCTGGACACAACACTTTTTTTCCTGTAACATTCCTGTGCAAAGCCCCTGTTCTCTTCTCTGACTGTCCATTTTATCCAAGCAGCTGAAGAATAAAATAGTGCATCCCTTGATGGGAACTCCAGAAGATCACACAGAAGCTGCTGCAAAACTTGTGAGGGTTAGCACAGTCGTCAGACTGTGATACTAGTGAAACAGGGTCCCACGTCTCAGGAAAGAGGTCTGGAGAGTGAATCAGTATCTAGCTTTCCGAATGTGTGATATTTCTCTCTGCCAGGCTGCAAGCAAATGACATTTCAGATTTGGTCCATAATAACATAGTGAACCACTTCTGAGCTATTTGCTGTCTCTGAATATGTGTGTCCTTTACATGTTCGCAGGTGTTGATATCTCAGCAGGCCAAACTCATTGTCGGTCTGTGCTGGTAGGTAAAGGAAGCACCTATTTTGACCAAATTGTGTGAGGTGAGCATTCATAAAACACAGTGTACTGCTATGAGGGGTGGCTTGTTAGCTGGCCTAGTTATATTTTATAGTTGCAAGTTTAATATGCAGGGTTGTTAATTACAGTATAACTCAAGCATTCTAAAATGCCACACTAAATACTTAATCTTCTTTTGACTCATCCTCCCATCAATATTGTGTCTTTTTTATGCAGATAGACAAGTCTGCCGTCATAGAAGAGGGTAACTAGGAAAGATCATGCCAATGTTTCTAATCAAATGAGTCTGTATTATCTGGGATTTTTTATTTTTAATCATACTTGTATTCTGGTTTGAATGTGTGTTGATTAGTTAGTTGTCATCTTAGGGAAGCAAGAAGTGCTTATTTTTACCCGGATATACTATGCTAGCCATTATTCAGTACTGATTAGTTTGATGGAAAAATATACATTACCTCAGCAGATAAATCTGCTTAATTTTATTCATGATGTTAATTATATACACAAATAACTATTGCTATTTCATTTTTCATGGAGTTTGTTAATAGTTGTTTATCCATGCAGTGATTATGTAGTTTACCTCCCTGCCCTGCCCCAACACACGTACTTGAAATATGTCTGTTCTGAAAGTGGTAAACATGGTTGAAGTCATGGCCTGAGGGTAACTCTAGTCTGTAGCCACAGTTGTTTCCACAAGATAGCTCTCCTCAACAGTAGGATGACAAATCCTCAAGAAATAGCTTAGGCTTTGCAAGGACTAAGGGGTGTCACTGCTTCTGAAGAGAATGCCCTCCTCTCTAAGCTAGTATAGATCCACTGATCCCTTCTTTGCCATTTGTTGTTGATGTAGGGTTTTACCTCTCATATGTAAACAAAACTGCCTTTATGTTCACTAGAAGTTCCAAGTAACTTTTAGCCCAGATGGGTAGGAATATTCACATTAAAGTATGGATAACAACTATATCAAATTTCTGGCCGTGGTACCTGTTTGCTACGGAATTTTTTACTTCTGGATGTACAAGTCTGTACAGTGTTCTGTTAGATTTTGTGAGAGACATTTTATATGCTACAAGGGTGAATAGATAGGCTTCACAATTTACTAGATGATTCCAGATCAAAATCACCCTGTTCACAAAACAGTTGTTTCCAATTCCTTGTCAGGAATCTTCAAAGTAGACCTGGTATCAGGACTTTGTGATTGATTTTTCTCTTGCACACAAGCACTTTGCAGAATGAACAGCTGATAGATTTGTTTCCAACAACCTCAACTGGATTCAAATTGAAATCACTTTCAGAAACTCAGCAAAGGAGAAAAGGAATGGGCTATGGGCGTCCAAACTCTAGTTGTAGAAGTACTCTGGAAAATAGTCAAGATGGACAAACATTTCAAAAACTTCCTAGACAAATTTAGTCTTTCATTTCCTGTTTCTCTATGTCATTTAGATCATTTTTCTTCCTAGCACTCATTTGCTTTTCAATGCTAACTTCTTTTTTGTTTAAATTTGTTTCCCTATTCTTCCTTCTTGCATGTGGAGAATACTTGCAGGTAATTTTTCACAAATGGTTTATATCATTTCTTATGTCATGAAAGCAGTACTGTAGGTCTCTTCTTCATGACTGAATTGGCCCTTGTCATGCTTCTGAGGCTAATACTCCTATTTTATGAATTCAGGAGTTAGACCATGTGAATAATCTTTAGCATTTGCTTCAGTTTATCATTCTGTGAAGTTCTGAGTTTGCAAATTCCATCTGTGCGAATGCTCATAGAAGTCCCATCCAAGATGGCACAAACAGGCATAAAGCATGTTCTTAACCATGAAAAATATTTTCAAAAATGTTATGCAAGCTAATTATTAGATTCTGCACAGGTGCAGCAGTCTACCCGGTGTGTACATGTTGTGAATTGCTCATTTTCATCAGCTTCAAACATCAGCTTCAAACAACAGAAGATGCCCGGCATTTCACTGCGATCTATTTTGAAAGAAGGCAAAGAAAACTAAATTTTTCATTATTTTTCTTTACCTTCCATTTTTTCATATTATCCTAGCTTGAACAGTTGCTGACTACCGTGAAATTGAGAATACTACCCAGATTCCAATTCTGAATTCTTTGTTACTTGCCTTTTTCTCTTACTTTTGGACATGGCCCTGATTGCACGCTTCCCTTCATGCTGTCTGCTATGAATCTCTTTTCTTGATCATTTCAGCATCTATTCCTTTAGGTATTACAAAGGAATGTCTCTGGAGCAGCTGGCACAGTGAGAACAATGATTCCTTTAATATTAGTCTATTTTAGTAGCTCCTTAAAATGATTGGCATTACCTTGTTCAGTCCTGTGCACCTGTTATTCCATTGCAGATATGTTTTGATGCATACATGCTATTTTATAAAGATCTCTCACAAGACTGAAGCCACTCTAATAGCAAATATTCCTCATAGGCAAATCCCACATTTGCGGGTTATTTCTTAATATTTGTTCACTGTTTATGATGTTTGTTTGTGAGGATCCTGGAAAGCTCTGGTCATAGAAAGTGCAGAAAAGCAATATAAATTTTAAAAAGTATTTGCATGTTTTGATCTGCACCCAGCTTAAACAGATAGGGTGAAGAAAAGCCTAAATCCTGATGAAAAGATACACATGTATGTATCACATTTAATATGTCATCAGTAGGAGCAAGTTGGTTACCTTAACCCCAGGAGAATCTAATCAAATAAGCAGAACCTTTGGTTTTCCAAAAAAAGCTGCAGTTAGTATCATGAATGTTTGGAAAACATCCAAAGGATGTTGAGCAAATGCCTCCTTAAATATTATCAAAAACTGAGAGCAGCAGAGAAATGAATGAGCACTGAATATACTAAACTGCCTTGTGACTAGAATGGTTCCAGTAACAGCACAGGCTAAACTGTCAATTGGGAATGGTTATTGTTGTTTCAAAAGCCCTTAGCTCTTTGGCACTGCCCCTCTGATTCTCTGAGTACAAACATTAGACCTGCCTAGTTCTTAAGTCAACAGGTTCAGGGACAGGTTTGTGACTAGTCTGTTTGCAAGAGTTTGAGGCTAGCTTCTCGCTTATCACCTGCTCCTGCACTTGCATATTGACAATTACTTTCCTTCCAGAAATCCTATGGAAGGAACTGAATATAAATGCAAAGTTTAGCTGAACTGTACTGCACAAGAAGCTGCTAGCAGGTGAGAGAGAGTGCACAGAGCCGGACAAGCAAATGGAAGGACAGCAACCACATTTTTTTTAAAGGCAACACTTGGAGCTGCTGCCCTAAGCTACTGTTGCTTGGGGACCCATGTCATGGAAGACACACCTAGACTGTGTCCTTTCTTTTAGTGGTGCCTCTGTTCATTCCAGGTGCTGCAGAGGCATGGCCAAACCCACTTTCCACGGGTGAGCCTACATAGCCCTGTAAACTGCACAGGGAACAGCAGATGCAAAGAATAAATCTGTCCTGCTTCAAGGCAAATAGCAACAAATGTGTTGGAGTAGACATTCTTTGCAATAAAGCTTATAGACATTATTATCTGTGAGTAACAGTGGGTGGGAGTAGAGCTATGTGAGCACTGAATCATCCCTCAGAACACAGGCTTTGTACACCCTTCCAAATAGCTGTTTTGGATAACTAAGTTGTGAGATCTGGTGGTGAAGACGTTCAGCTGTTCAGCTCTAGTTTTCTTTCCCATCCTTCTTATAGCTTAGTTAGAGTCTGCCACCAGTTCCTGTGTTTATGTGGACCTATCCTAAGCTATGAAATTGCCTTAAAGTGTTGGAAAGATTGCAGAGCATGCCTCTTAAGAAATTAGCCTTGGTGACAAGGACTGGAGGCAGAGAGGAATGGGAGTAGTATGTGTGCTGTCAGTCCTGTCACCTGCACAGATCATCAGAAGAGCAGACCCTGACAGGTCATATAGTTTCTTAGAAACTTCAGAAGTTTTCACCTTCCATCTTGTTTGTATCCTATTCCAGTATTTCTGTTAGGGAAACATTTTATCATCTAGTCTGTATCCCCTGTTACAGTTAAAACTGTACTATTTCAATGGTTATTGAGGACAGTCTAACTTCTTTGTGGTAGTCTTTAACTGATATGAAAAACTTCATTATTTGTTCCATCAGCCTTCACTGGATGAAACATCTTTTTTTCTTCTTGCAGGTCCAGGTTACTTTCAGAACAGCTGTTCTTGCTGCAGGCTCTCTACAGACTCTCCCCAGTCAGCCTGTGTTTCAGTTCAAAGTATGGTATTGAAAGCTGGCATGCTGTTCTAAATGATGTCTCACCAAAGCTAAACATAGCAGGAAGAATCCACAGTGTCTCTCACACACTTATTTATACTCCATTATCTGGATTTTTAAACAACCATATATCACCTTAATTTACTATAACTTCTGAAACTGATGCACTTCTTTCTTTGTTGGTGCATTTGATTATCACTGTTTATGCACAGAACAGTGCATCTGTTCTCACTGAACTATACCCAACTTAAATCAAAGCACTACTCCACCTGGACAAGTTATTTTTTGAATTCTTATCCCATTTTCTTCTAGCCTTCCCCATGTCTTTTCCTCTTTTTCCTATCATGTGTCACCTGTGATTCTCAAAACTTCATAGGGTCTGGTGACAAAGCTATTCCAGATCTTGGAAGAACAGGTACATGTAGGTGGAACATAAAGATTTGGTGAATCCACCTGAATTTTCCTCTTCAAAATACTACTTACTGACATCCAGTAGAAAGTGCTTAATTTTTTTTCCCCCCAAGACTGATATGAACTGTGAACTGGACAAGTTTTCAAACATGTCTACTCTTAAATTTCCCATTTAATAAAAAATAATATTCTTGAAAGGCTATAAATAAAAAGTGGTTATGTGCATTCTAACTATAGTGTTGATTTTCTTTTTCTGATACAGGAAACGGTAACTACCTAATTGCTCTTTAAACATTGTGAAATCCCATGATGATGATTTGTGGAATAGGTTTTTATGATCTTAATGGTTTATAGTATTAGCTATCAAATCACAGTGTAGATGTATTGTATAGATATAGTGTAGACATTATGGATGATCTTTCATTTAAAAAAAACTTTAAAAATGAGCTTAATTCATGACTCAGGGAAACACTTCTGGGAAGCTTAAATCCTTTTAGAGTATAGGGGATCCATTAGCAAATTAGGAGTGCTAATTAACTTTAAAAAAGCAAAATCTCTTTGGGTACACTTCATTAATACCTTTGAGAAGCAACATTACAATGGCATCCTTCCTGCTATTGCAACCAAAAGGGTCTGTAACAAGGACATCTTTGTTTTAAATGCTTACTTTTCAAGGTATTTTAACTTGACATAGGTCAAAGTGAATAACAGAATAATAATGAAGCTGAAATATAGAAATTATGGAAGAGAATTCTTTTGACAGACCCATAATACTTTAATTTGAAAAAATAAATAAAATAATGGAAGAATTGGTTTACTGTCTATACTGGTATAAAAGAGATTTTATCCCCTGTTTTGGTAGCATACAACAGACTGAGCATTGTTGCAAGATGAAGATGTCCTGTGTCCTGGCACAGTGCAGGGATGAGCAACCCTACAATGACTCTTTTGCAAATACTGCTACTGCGCAGTATGAAAGAAATGGGTTTGGAAATGGAAGGGGGGCAGCATCGGTAATGGGAAGAGAGGTTTGAGGGAGTTGTAGTGAAGTCAACAGGCAGCCCAAGAAAGGATACTAAAAAATTAAAACACTGGCAAAACTTCCCTAACTTAAAGTGGGGGCTGTTCACAACCAGGGTCAGCCCAGAACTCCAAGGACCTAAAAAGCACCTCTGTGTTTTTTAAGATGGAGGCTTTAATTAACATCTGACTTTATTTTCAGTTTTTACATTTAGCTTCTAGTTACAGATTCACATTCTGGCTGAGTCTTTTTCCACTAGGCCTTCAAGTACCACGCATTTTCTGCTGTGAAATTAATATAAATAATTTATTTTCTTTTTGCTCAATTGAAAAGATCGAGAAATTGAAGTCTTTCATTACAAAGTATTCTCCTTCAAACCTTGGATCACTCTTTTTTTTCTCTGTACTTCTCCACCAATGTCTCTGTCTTTTGAAGAACGGGATACAGTATTATTATTTTGGCCTTGTTAATGTCCCACAAGAAATTTCTTTCCTGCTGCCAGCGTACGTCCAATTCTTTTGCTGCAGTACCTTACTGGCAGTATGTATGTAACTATTTGTTCACCTCATCTCCCACTTCCTCTACAGAGCCTTTGTTTTCCAAGATAATTTCCCATTCTTTGCATATGACTTCACTTCTAGGAGCATGGATTTATAACTTTGCATTTGGTTCAATTAAATATGTTTTGTTCTGACTAGTCCAAAAAAAGCTAACTTATGATCTTTCTGCATGGCCTCCTTAGCCTCACATGAACAGATCTCACTTACAAGGCACAAGTACACCTCACATAGACCTCCTGGCTTCTTTCCAGGACATCACAAGTTTTATTAACTAGCTCTAGGATAGATAATGCTGTAAAACATTAATACAGAGCCTCATCATGTTTTTAAGATTTACTAGCTCAAGAAGAGAAGACTAAAGGATGCAGCCTGAGATGAAGGAGGCAGGAGGACTGAGCAACTCTTTGTAGTTTGTTATTATGTGAGGTCTTCTTTTCTTTCTTTCTTCCCTGGATATTTCTAACCAATGTTGCCATGTCTGCAGTGATGCTGTTCGTGCTGACCTGTCTGCCATAGTGAACCGTGGGTGCATTTGCAGTGTGACACACTTAGAGCAGTGTGTTGATCCTAAATGGAAGATTGCTGTGTGTAATCATGTGAAAGGCTTATTAAAAGCTTGCACACATGCAGCTGTGCCGTGAGCTGGTGGAGCAGGCGCTTCCCTCCCAAGTCCCTAGGGCGCATCCTGCTGCATGGGGTGAGCATGATAACTAACGTCCAGACCAGGACTCCAAGGTCTGTCCTGGCTTCCACGTGGCTCCTGACGCCCTCTCCTGCTCTTCTCCCACCAAGTGCTCACCCAAAGCCCCTGCCTCCGGCCCTGGCTCCCCGCCTCTCTGTGTGGCAGCCTCCGAGCCGGCGCCGCCTGTGACGCGGCCCGCTGCCTGCGGCTCCCGCCTGGGCCCGGGCACCCGGGGAGCTGCCCCGCTGGCCCCTGCACCCTGCCGGGGCAGGCCCCGAGCCCAAGCGCAGGCCCGGCGCGCTGGGGACCTGGCGGGGGTGGCCCTGGGGTGTGCTTGTGTGTGCGTGTCAGCTGCGGGTGCCTGTCAGTCAGTGTGTCTGTCAGCCACTGTGTTGGAGTGTGTGTCTGTCAGTGGTGCCATCAGTCGGAGGATGCCTGTCAGTGTGTATCGCTCAAAGGGGTGCCTGTCAGTCACAGGGTGTCTGTCAGTGTGTGCCCATCGGTTGGTGTGTGCTTCTCAGTCAGAGGGTGTCTGTCAGTGTGTGTCAGTCAGGGGGATGCCTGTCAGTGTGTGTCAGTCAGTCGGAGGGTGTCTGTCAGTCAGTGTCAGTCGGTATGTGCCTGTCAGTCGGTGTGTGCCTGTCAGGGAGTGCCTGTCAGTCGGCGTGTGCCTGTCAGGGGGTGCCTGCCAGTTGGTGTCTGCCTGTCAGGGGGTGCCTGTCAGTCGGCGTGTGCCTGTCAGGCGGGGGGTGCCTGTCAGGGGGTGCCTGCCAGTTGGTGGTGTCTGCCTGTCAGTCGGCGTGTGCCTGTCAGGCGGGGGGTGCCTGCCAGCCGCGGGTGCCGGCGGTGCCGCCGTGCCCCGCACCCTCGCACATGCTCACTGGGGCCGCCGCGGGAGTCTGGGCATGTGCAGAGCGGGCAGGGCCGCTGCCGCCGCCGCCGCCGCCCCGGGGCTCCGCCGC